>NC_084555.2:35262500-35447500 GCF_033978685.3 Nerophis lumbriciformis
GCTTCTAGAAGCGAGCACGAAGGAAGCGTAAAACATTGGAGCAGACGGAAGCCGAGAGAGTGAGGTAAAAGTGACTCGAAGCTGCAAAATATTAAATTTGAAGCCATGCTATTTTGATATAAATGGAGTGCTTACCCAAATAAAACCGGAAAAAACGTCCCTGGCCGGCTGGACCAAACAGACAACTAACTGTTCATCGAGTGAGTCACATTTTAATAATTGTTCATGATACATGCAGCACGTCATGCGTGTATCAGGACAGACAGCATGTGCTGTCTGGCTAGCTGTGTACAAACAAAACATTAAATAACACTTTACAGATGCTGTAATATGATTGTTCATGTTTTTCAGTCACAGTGTTGTGCATTATAAACAGAAATGCGTTTCCTGCTGACGTAGAAGCTTGCTTATCGGTTGCAGTAGTTAGCTTTTTTGGCTACCGTAGCGTGCCAATGTGTTACTATGCTAGAAAAAGAGTTCCTCCGTGTTCACTCTTGCAATAACAATGTCTCTACAGTTTGGTTATTATACAGGTTACGGAACATAAATGAAATATTGTTGACGGTTTTTGAATGCATTTTAAAGTGATTTAGGGGTAGAATTGATTGCTCCCATTAGCTGCATTGATAGCCACCCAGAACAAACCGATTTTTGCATATCTTTATAACTCGTGGCCGTGTCAGCAACTTGAGGGTTTCAGGTTCGATCCCCGCTTCCGCCATCCTAGTCACTGCCGTTGTGTCCTTGGGCAAGACACTTTACCTACCTGCTCCCAGTGCCACCTACACTGGTTTAAATGTAACTTAAATATTGGGTTTCACTATGCAAAAGCACTTTGAGTCACTAGAGAAAAGCGCTACATAAATATAATTCACTTCACATGTCAGAATGCAAAAAACCCCCCAACTTTGGTCTTCTTGTTCTCATAAGGATTGTGAACAATAGGCAAAATAAAACAAAAAAAATGGTACTACCATTGAGGAGTGTAGCAGAGCCTGGACTTATGGAGCTGACTCTGGTGCTGTAGCTGTCAGGAACTTCATCCATCACTTTCTTGTTGCCTGCTTCAAGAAGAAGGACCTTCTTACCCATCAAGTTGGGATCCATACCTGCCAGGGAAATGGTAAATTACATATTACGTTTTATTTTATATTGACAATGCAGTCACTTACCTACGGAGCATGCCATTGCAGATCCAACAATCCCTCCCCCCGATATTATAATATCATAAACCTCATTTTTACCACTATCGTTGCCATGTGTTGCACACACTCGCCCTCGGCTGACTATTTTTACAACAATTCGGTGCTTTTCGGCAAATAAACACCGTCCAGCCCCGTTCAGGGCGATACGTGCCCTTGTAATGTTTAACATAATTCGGTTTTTAAATTAAACGAGTCTCGTCTTAAAATATGATAGACATGTCCCTTTTTTGAAGCTTAATCGCTTGGTTACAATTTACCGACTGTTTTCTCCTTGACCCTGTCTAGAGGCATTAGTCCTGTCGCTTCGGCGTTTCAGCCATGTTGTGTTGACAACTTCAGAAGCGGCGGAATCACTTCCGGCATTGCAGCCAATCAGAATGCACGGGTGTCGCAGCTCGCGCTTCCGCTTTTGACCACCAACAGTGCTCTTGCGATCAAAACAGTCGACTTACGTCGTCATTTTTGGCATTTTTTAAAAACTTTGCGACCCTTTGCTCATCGAATGAACTTCCCAAATGTATTGTACTTTATTGAGAAATATTTAAGAATCAGGACGACGCCTGGACGCTGAGAACCAACTTCAACAATTCAATTCAACTTTCATCAGGTCAGCAGCACCTGTTGTTGCTTATTGATATCTGTTAGCTGCTCATAATAAGATGACAGTTTGCAAATATTAGTAGATAAACTGAAATAATCACTGTAGTTACATTAAGTTAATATCACTCAAGGTACATTATATACGCAGCTCAGTGGACCGTGGACGGATGTTTGGTTTCCATGGTAACATTATACCCAGACTGGGGGTGTGGTTGTCTGAAGTTTGTTGTAATATATAGATGGATAGAAAGGTCGCCAAGAGATAGAATTAATGACTGATATACTGTCTCCATGCATTTCAGACAATTCAATTTACAAATATGTCAGTGCCAGAGGTCTTCCTTGCCAATGGGTTGGAATCAGTAGGAATCGTCCATCAGGGACTGCAATACCTGAGGGAAGCCGTCCAACAGCAGCTACAGGAGACAGAAAGGAGACACAGAGATGAGCTGGAGAGGAGGATTCATAGCAACACTCTTCTTTCAGCAGATGTGGACCGACCGACCGGGGGTACTAATGAAGTAACTTGTCAAACAAAGTATGTCTTCTCAATGTTCTTGTTTTTTGTAGTACAGTTGTGGTTTAACAAAGATTTTTGTCTCTACTTAGACCTGGAGAACTAAGGCGATATGCCTCTACACATGCACTGACATCTGCTAATAGAACATCAAAGAATTCTAGGCTGTTAGAGGTACCTGCTCCAGCTTTGGGATATTCATCAGACCCGAAGCATCCCCCTCGGCTGCTTCCCTACCATACGCAGCAGTGTGAACGTGCAGCTTCATTCAAAACAACGCAGCAGAGGAAAGAAGAAGCGGAGGAGGCTGAGTGCAAGAAGAAGTTCAGTGCACTTCCAATCCCCAGTCAAATCAGACATCCCCTCTACCAGGAGATGATGGAACAGAGGGACAAAGAGAGGAAGCAAAGACTTGAGCAAAGGAAAACTTTTCTGCTCTCTGTGCAAAAACCTTTTAGCTTCCAGGATAGAGAAAAGAAGAAACAGGACAAGTTGGCTGCAATGGTGACCCAAGTCTCCCAGGAGGCAAAAAAGACAACTTTAGACAAAATTCAACAGTCCGCTTCCAAGCTACTCAAAGAGAAAGGTGTGACAGCTTTCTATCTGAATACTTAATTAGAACGGTGATTTGTTTATTGGTTTGTATAGAAAGGTGGTGTAAGTGTAAATATAACCATAATATGTAAAACATGGATTAAAAGTAGGACCAAACCTTCTAAAGCCCATTCCAACATCCGCCTCATCATGGTTGACACATGGTGTGGTATGCTTAGGAGCGATTAAGTTTTTTTTAATGTTTTGTATTTTATTTCATATGTGTATAACAAAAAAAACTGTCTGCAGATGTATGTTTACATTGTATAGTACAAAATGACAACATTTTCTACATACCCTTTTTGTGCAGATCAGGACCATTGCAGAAAAGTCCACGTAAGTACCATTGAACGAGAGAAGCCTGCAGCCTTCGAGAGACCCAAATCTCGCACAGCAGAGCGGACCAGAAGAGAAAAGCTTGGTTTCCTGGACGAGAAGCCAAGCTTCCAGCCAAAAATCAACCATAAGGTGCCAGATTTCAGTCGTCTGCACAAAGCTCTGCAGACAGAGAGGATGATAAAATCACCAGTTAAAGATGTGATCAGGTGTCAGCCCTTTTACCTGAGGACATCTGCCCTTCCTGTCCGGCAGAAGAAACAGAGCCCTGAAAAGTCCCAGGTAAACTTAAATCTTGTTGCTGAACTCACGGCCCATTAAAATCTGCATATACAGCAATAATTGGGAACAGCTTCACCTTGCGAGTTTCGAGAAACTGGTTTGCCCTCTTGGAGTGCTGCAGGCATCACTTTCAGAATGAGTGTGCATTTTCATATACAACGTATCAGTTTGAAACATCAATATTGTCTTAAAATTACATGCACATCATAATATGTTTTTTCTCAGCTTTTTTGGAGCTTTTGTAGTTAGATACAATAGAACTAGGTAATGTTGGTACATGGGCTTGGCTGCTCAGGGAAATATATTTTTACACTTTCCAACCATTATTGTTAGTAACCACCCCAGCTAACCACAACCTATGTTGTTCTGTAGCCACAAGCATGTCACCAAGCCATATTTGTGGCAAGTGAGTTTTTGTCAAGTCAATGCACATATTGTGCACCCCTTCTTACATTATAATTCAGTTTTCTCACCTCTATTTTTAGTGTTTTTAAATAAAGCTCTTTTCATGAGAATGTACCTGTACAGTATTGTGTTTGTTAAACATGTTGTTTCATAATTAATGGATATGATCAGTGTGAGCTCATGAAGATGTTAGATTCTGACTATCCAAAATACTTAACTTATGTAGAAAGGTGCAAAAGCATGATAAAAACAAATGACAAACAGAATAAATCATTAAAACTCATGGAGAAGTCTTTTAAGCGCAAACATTATGACTAAAGTGATAAAGTGGTCAAATTTGTGGGAAATTATTTAAGAAATATATGTATTATTATTATTTATTATTAATTTAGTTAGAATGTATTTATTTTAGCAGTACGTAATTGTATGTACATGTATTTCTTTATGAGAGTTTATGAGTCCATTATTTTGCTGAATATTTGATTAGTATTTGTTTTTGTAATCAGGATATTCATAATATATTTATAATCTTTGTGATTAACACATGCTTTCATATAATTTGACAAGGTTTATCCTGTTAAACAGTAAGTAGGTTAGATACAATTTTTGAATATGGTTAAAATCAAGAATATGATTTTAGTTTCCTCTAGTGGAAAAGTTGGGCATGATGTCAAAAAGGTTAAAAACTCCTGATTTAAAACACTAAGATTGGCCTCTAGCTTTAGACTGCTAAAAAGGTGCATATAATGCAGCGGTGTCCAAACCTTTTCCAGCGAGGGTCATATACAGAAAAAATTCAAGGATTCTGTGGCCACTTTTTTCTGTGAAAAATATAATAAAACCAGTGAGTCAATCAATATATGCTAAACTATCTGAACAAACGTCCACGTCTTAGCTTTGTGTTACAAGTAACAAAGCAAATGAGTGTATAATATGTAATCTAACCTCCCTCAGACATCTCCTTTCTTCAAAGTCAAGGTTTAATTACTTATAGCACAATTTTAAAAACAGCCACCACTGGCCCAAATTGATGCACAAATTGTGGGACCAGACAATTTCTGCATCTTTCACTCCGTTTGGACGGTTAATCACTTGAGCAAAATGTGTGCTAGTGACGTTTTTTAACATGATCCAAATACAATTAATTGATTCATTGATATTATTCTTAACTAATATTATTTTGTCAACAAAAACCTCGTTTTTTTGTGTAATGTTCTAATCGGGCCAATAAAAAAAATAGCTGTGGGATGGAAATGGCCTCAGGGTCGCACTTTGAACACCCCTGATATAATGTATATGTCTACCCTATAAACAATACACATTTATTTTTGGCAGATTTCTGGTAATCTCAATCGAAGTAAGTCATGTGGAGCGCTGACGTCCTTGTCTGCCGACACGCTTCCAACTTACATCACAGATGCAACAAGGAAACGCTGCATGGCCATCAGGTAAAGTAATGAACTAGATATATAGTCTACATACTTAAACTAGTTTGCCTGCCTGTCATACAGACCATCATTTACAACACTTTTCTTTAGGATCAATTAAGTTTCTACCTAAAATAATGTACGCTACCTTTCCAGGATGTCCATGGAAATGAGGGATTGGAAGAACCAGGCAAGTGAAGACTGGTTGAAGAAGTACAGGACCAAGTCTGAGGCCATGAGGAAGACTGTTTCCCATCATTCCAAGTTACTGGACCCTCACAAAAGCTTGAGAGAAGTCTTTGAGGAAAGACTAAAGCACCATCGGTAAAATAAAGACAACTCATCCTCCTGTGTTGCAACACTGATCTGCAGAACAACTTTTGGTCTCTCATGCACAGGGAGGCAGATCAGCAAAGGACAAGCGATTACAAGAGGGATCTACGGGACATGAATGCTCGTGTTAGAGAGCGTCCCCTGTTGTTTGAACAGGTGAAACAGGTAAGCAACACGTTAGCCCCATCACCTTCTATTTGCCACATTCTACTGAGACATAATTTAGATTTTTTTGTCAGAGAAATGCAAAAGCTCAAGCAGAGCAGACTTACAAGAACGAACTGAAGAAAGCTGGCGTAAAAGAGCAGTTTGTGGAAGAAAAGGGAGGAATGGTGAAGGGAACATCTATTTTATCTACATTGGAGGATGACACCACCCCAGATGTCGACAGAAATGACAATGCTATCCAAGAAAGTGATGCAGAGT
Organism: Nerophis lumbriciformis; assembly: GCF_033978685.3. NCBI lineage: Eukaryota > Metazoa > Chordata > Actinopteri > Syngnathiformes > Syngnathidae > Nerophis > Nerophis lumbriciformis. The sequence goes on from NC_084555.2 coordinate 35,268,626, forward strand.
GAGAATTTAATCAGTTGTTTTTTCCCTAAACAATGTAATCCCACTGTGTCCGGTAATATCGTAAATAGCACGCTCACTCGAGAGCCAAGGACTTCTTGTGGTTTGCTCATGTGACATTACATGATTTTTTTTCCTGGGCCTGCCCTGCATAAGAAAAAATATGGTAGACAAGTAAAAATTTGATATAATTACAATACAGCCATTTTCTAACCCAACATGCCTGATTTAGGTAGGAAAATGTAGACAACGGTGGAGAAAATTTAAGATGTGGAGGAGAACAACATGGGGGAAGGATTGTCATGATCAGACGGTACAATGTTTTTGTGGCCTCTCAGCTAGAAAACAACACTGTATTCAAATATGACTCATGTCTAGCGAACCACTTCAACAATGTGATATGCCAACAATTGTAACTATGAATTAAGAAATCTCAAAACATCTGAACCAGACAATTCCAAGGGGAAAACATAGAAAAGTGTATGTACCGGTAACTGTAGATAATCATTTGTAAATCATATTTTAGATACTTATAGATGAAATAGATTATTCTGAAAACAATAACATGTTTTGTAGAATTGTGGACAACTGATTACCAAAATAAACATTTTAAAAACTGAATGGAAACACTATTTCAGCTCACTCATTCTGGAGTGTGGCCCACAGGCCATTTTGGGGCCATTTGCGGCCTATGGCATTTCGCACAAATAAACGTAAACCAAAAAAATCCCAGCAGAAATGAGAAATATCTCAAAAAGGCACTAAAAGCAGAAACAGTTTGATACTAATAATAATAACATTGATATTTTGTCCTGAAATATACTGTTAAAATAACTTATTTTTAAGCCTTTTTACAAAGTTTTAAAAACAAAAAAATATCAAAGTGTCTCTGGTCAATCATTGTTTTTTTTTTATTTTGAATGCTGCTCTCAGTGGAAATAGCCATTCTCCTGTTTAGAATCTTTCACACATAAACATAATCCAACCTTTCTTATGAAGTATTTGCTTTTAAGTTAAAATGCACTCATGCATTTTTAACAATTCCTACGAGGACACACAGGCCTATCTTACAGTGCTGGGTTAAAGTTCCGAGTCACCAGAGCCGCACTGCCACCTAAATAAATCCTTGCACAGTCACACAGACCAGCTTGGTGGTTTTTGCAGCGGGCCCACAGACCCACATCAATTACTGTACGCTTGTACACTGGCTTCTACTAGAAGGCTCTGCTTATACAGCTGACAGCTTGGAATTTTAGATCTTTTTCCGTAAGAACCACATGAGAATGTCTCAATATGTATTCAATCATAATCAAAAGCACATCATGCAGACATTGAGTGGTTACTCTTTTTAGGCGAGTGTGTCATTCCTGAAAGCAACTGAAGTTTGCGTGACCATAGGATCTCAGTGTTATTAAAAATCTGCCTGAGAATTGCATTATTTTGTGTGCGAAAATAGTAGAATTTTAAAACGTGCACCATTGCGCACCATGATTAGCATGTCTGCCTTACCGTCAGGAGATTAAGGGTTTGTATCTCCTTGGGGGCATCTCTTTGTGGCGTTTGCATGTTTGTCCTGTGCATGTGTGGGTTTTCACTGGGTACCATGGCTTGTATATACTGTATATGCATGTTAGGTTAATTGGAGACAAAATTGTCCACATGTGTGAATGTGAGTGTGAATCATTGTATTTTTGTCTTGTGATTGGCTATAGTCACCAGTCGAGGGTGTACCTTGCCTCTCCCTCAAAGTCAGATGGGATTGGCTTCAGCTCACCCATGACTCTGATGAGGACAAGCAGGTGGAAGAAATACATATTTGCATTATCTAACACCTTAATTATATTGAAAATAACTACTTATCAATGTAATAAACATCACAACCCTTTCAATGATATTTCAGACGTCACATGGCAAAGCTTCAAGGGCTACATCTTCAAGGGTTGTCATGGGAACAGCATATCCCTGGGATGCACCCCTGATTAGCTGGGGCGCGGCTGAAAACAAACCCGGACATTCCCAACCTGTTAGATAATATCAAAGGGGGAAACTGCATGCTAGAAATTCAAATAAATAATTAAAAAGAGAGGAAAATATTAGGATAATAATTACTAAAAGTGACACATTCAGATCTCTAGTGAACATAATGTAACATAGTGGCAAGCACATAGTACCAGATTATAATATGTAAACCCACAAAAAATTGAATGAGTTTGAGAGCGTGTACGTATGCATGATTAAGTTTTATTCCTGAGCTCACCTGCAGGAGGAGCTGTAGCCCGCAGCCTGATTGGAGCAGCAGCACCAAGGAGCAATACACCTCTATTTTTCTTTCTCCTTCAGCGGCTTGAATAATAACAGGAGAGAGAGTGGCTATCGGGGATGTGGGGAGAGAGAGATAGAGCGAGAGACAGATAACAGCCACAGTGATACATGAGAGCGTGGCACAACTTGTCTCTCTTGACTGCACCGTGGGCTGGGGGGAAAGCAGAGAGCAAGTGCACCAGAGTTTGAGGCAAAGCTGCTGCCTGCACGCACACAAACACACTTGCACACTCTCACACAAAGCAGACCCCTGAGCTTGGTCGCAGCACAAGTTCAGAGCCAAGACTGACCTTTTTTGGAAGGTATGTGTGTGTGTTCAGGCACCCCCCATCTTGCTGCAGCAATCTTTTGATGTTCCACTTTGTCTTGCAGGTGCAGAAGTTTCCTCCGAGGACCTCCTCCCTTGTTATGGATCTGCAAGAACTGAGCCACCTTGTCCTGTAGAGGAGCTGTGTTTCACCTCAAGAAGTACTCAAAGCCTCAAAGGAGGATGGAGAAGCTGTCAGCAAAGGACAAGGAGCTGATACTAAGCAGCTGGGAGAGCCTGGGCAAGAACAAAGTTCCACATGGCATCATCATGTTTTCCAGGTAACAATCGAGTGGAGTCCAACAGCTAGCTTCTTGTTTGTAACCCAAGCAACATATTTCCGTGCACCAGACCAGAGGCGGCTTGACTAGTTGCTTGGCGACAGCCCGCAATCATCCACAATGCATTTCCGCCAAATCCGACACTTGCGTAGGAGCTTTGTCTATGTTTGGTTTGTAGATTTCAACGTGTGTCACACCTGTACAACAGTTTAGTTTGTGTCCTGGCTAGGCTGTTCGAGCTGGACCCAGCACTCCTCACTCTATTCCACTACAACACAAATTGTGGCACGACACAAGACTGCCTCTCCAGCCCAGAGTTCCTAGAGCATGTCACCAAGGTAAGCGTCACACCCCTCAAACTTGTGTTTTACATAGGAATGGGCATATCAATTAGTTAAGTGACCAACAAGAACTTCTCGATTGTGTGAAATAGATTGTTGAGTAATGTTTTTGAGGCAATATGTTGTGTAACTAGCAGAGGATCTGTTGAGCCACGCTAGTTTGCCGCCAAAGAAGAACACAACATTAGCAATAGGAAGTTGAGCCACTGTCGGTCCATATAGAGCCCCGCTATGGCACAACATCATCATTTCAGTCAAACATGTGCCTTCTTCACTTATGGGTCGTACATTTCTAGGTGATGCTTGTGATAGATGCAGCCGTTAGTCACCTGGACGATCTTCACTCACTGGAGGACTTTCTTCTCAACCTGGGGAGGAAGCATCAGGCCGTGGGGGTCAACCCGCAGTCGTTCGCTGTAGGACTATCTTAGAGCAAATCCACGTTGCAGTTTTGCTGTATCTGCATGTTCACTTATGTTTCTTTCAGGTGGTGGGGGAGTCTCTCCTCTACATGCTGCAGTGCAATTTGGGCCAAGCCTACACAGCGCCCCTGCGTCAAGCGTGGCTCAACATGTACGGGATCGTGGTGGCCGCTATGAGCCGGGGGTGGGCCAAAAACGGTGAGGACAAGGCAGACTGAAGCGTCGTCGCCAGAGCCGCTGAGCTGTTGCTGTCATCTCACTCATCGTGGTTGCCATGGAACAAGGTTCTGTAACTTGCAGCATTGTGGCTTTTTCCGCTGCTGTACATTTGCTGTACGTTAGAGGGTTACATAACAAAGGCGAATGTACGGTGTGGTCACCAATGGCAGAGTTTTATTTTCTTGGCTGTGGATCTTTAGCTAGCAGGGTCAAAACTCGCCTATTTTGTACCTAAGCAAAACAAAGACAAAGCATCAAAGTCAACCTGTACATAATGCCTTTGCGCTATATCTTCTGACTGTAGTGATATTTGTGATGTATTTTAAAAGCAACGCACAAACTCTGAATATAGAATTTAGGTAAGACGGGTTAGTGTGGCCCAAACGGGCAGCTCTGAGTCAAACTGTGACCAAAACAAGTTTTCGAGACAAAGCAATGTGTTTCTTTGTGAGGAAGATTTAATTGCTTTACTCATTAGTGTTTTGTGTATGTTAATCTTTAATATGTTTTATGAAAAGCTGGGAGCATTTTTCCAATAGATCCACAATAATAATAACTACTGACAAGAACTGTTATACACCGATAGCTTTCTGCAGTAATCTCGGACTGTTATGGCGCCCATGGTGCACCTTACTTCAGGCCGTGTGTGACGCTCCCCTCAGTGAAGGCTGTGAGTATCTCAGTAGTCTTCATCTGACTGTTATAAAAATCAGACTGTTATGTGTATGTAAACAGCATATTGGAGGACTTACATGTACTTTTACACTCATGTTTGGTGTTACACTGTAGTTGTTTATCTCAGTATTGCTTTCGCTGTGACAAATGTAAGATTAGAGAATTGACCAATGCGCTTATACATGAACAGGAGGTTTGTTTTTGAATTAGACATGGAGACCTCCTACTTTATGACCTCTTTGTGTGTATTATTATGATTATCATTATGTTTCTTTTCGAAGCCATGTATTTTAACAACAGTGTGCCAAGTTTTTGATTATTACCATACAACTGTAAATCCAAGTTGCTGATACGTGGTTATTAACGCTTTATCCTGAGTTTACATTAAAAAAATTATTTTTATATTCTGGAATATATATATATATATATATATATATATATATATATATATATATATATATATATATATATATATATATATATATATATATATGATATACATATATATATATATGTATATGTATATATAATATATATTTATATCCATCCATCCATCCATTTTCTACCGCTTGTCCCTTTTGGGATGGCGGGGGGTCGCTGGAGCCTATCTCAGCGACAATCATATGTATATAGATTTATATATATATATATATATATATATATATATATATATATATATATATATATATATATATATATATATATATATATATATAAATATATGTATATATATATATATATATATATATATATATATATATATATATATATGTATATATATAGATGTATATAGATATATATGTATATGTATATGTATATATACAGTTGTGCTCATAAGTTTACATACCCTGGGAGAATGTATGATTTCTTGGCCATTCTTCAGAGAATATGAATGATAACACAAGAACCTTTCTTCCACTCATGCTTAATGGTTGTGTGAAGCTATTTATTGGCAAACAACTGTTTACTCTTTTTAAATCAAAATGACAAAAGAAAGTACCAAAATGACCCTGATCAATAGTTTACATACCCCAGGGACTTTTATCTGATAACATGTACAAAAGTTGACACAAACAGGTTTGAATGGCTAATCAAGGTTCCAATCCTCACCTGTGACCTGTTTGTTTGTAATTAATGTGTTTGCATAAAAGGTCAGTGAGTTTCTGGGCTTCTGACAGACCATTGCATCTTTCATCCAGTGCTGCACGGATGTTTCTGGATTCTGAGTCATGGGGAAGGCAAAAGAATTGTCAAAGGATCTACGAGAAAAGGTAATTGAACGGCATAAAACAGGAAAGCTGTATAAAATGTAATCCAAGGAATTGAGAATGCCAATCAGCAGTGTTCAAACGCTGATTAAGAAGTAGAAAATGAGGGATTCAGGTAGACCAGCAAAGATTTCAGCCACAACTGCCAGGAAAATTGTTCGAGATGCAAAGAAAAATCCACAAATAACTTCAGCTGAAATACAGGACTATCTGAAAAATGGTGGTGTGGCTGTTTCAAGATGCACAATAAGGATGCACTTTAAGAAAAATGGGATGCATGGTCCAGTCGCCAGAAGAAAGCCATCACTCCAAATTACTTTGTTCCAGAAGTTTTGAGGCTTGTCTCTGTGCTGTTTGGCGTAATGTAAGCAGGATACTTTGTGACATTTGCGCAGAAATTGCTTTTTTCTGGCGACTCGACCATGCAGCCCATTTTTCTTCAAGTGCCTCCTTATTGTGCATCTTGAAACAGCCACACCACAATTTTTCAGATAGTCCTGTATTTCAGCTGAAGTTCCATCCATCCATCCATTTTCTACCGCTTATTTTCTACCATCCATTTTCTACCGCTTATTCCCTTCGGGATAGCTGGAGCCTATCTCAGCTACAATCGGGCGGAAGGCGGTGTACACCCTGGACAAGTCGGCACCTCATCGCAGGGCCAACACAGATAGACAGACATCATTCACACTCACATTCACACACTAGGGCCATTTTAGTGTTGCCAATCAACCTATCCCCAGGTGTATGTCTTTGGAAGTGGGAAGAAGCCGGAGTACCCGGAGGGAACCCACGCAGTCACGGGGAGAACATGCAAACTCCACACAGAAAGATCCCGAGCGCAGGATCGAACCCAGGACCTTCGTATTGTGAGGCAGACGCACTAACCCCTCTACCACCGTGCTGCCTCAGCTGAAGTTATTTGTGGATTTTTCTTTGCATCTCAAACAATTTTCCTGGCAGTTGTGGCTGAAATCTTTGCTGGTCTACCTGAATCCCTAATTTTCTACTTCTTAATCAGCCTCTGAACACTGCTGATTGGCATTCTCAATTCCTTGGATATCTTGTTATACCCCTTTCCTGTTTTATGCAGTTCAATGACCTTTTCTCGCAGATCCTTTGACAATTATTTTGCCTTCCACATGACTCAGAATCCAGAAACATCTGTGCAGCACTGGATGAAAGATGCAATGGTCTGTCAGAAGCCTGGAAACTCACTGACCTTTTATACACACACATTAATTACAAACAAACAGGTCACAGGTGAGGATTGGAACCTTGATTAGCCATTCAAACCTGTTTGTGTCAACTTTTGTGCATGTTATCAGATCAAAGTCACTGGGGTATGTAAACTTTTGATCAGGGTAATTTGGGTACTTTCTTGTGTCATTTTGATTTAAAAAGAGTAAACACAGTTGTTTGCCAATAAATAGCTTCACACAACCATTAAGCATGAGTGGAAGAAAGGTTTTTGTGTTATCATTCATATTCTCTGAAGAATGGCCAAGAAATCATAAATTCTCCCAATGTATGTAAACTTATGAGCACGGCTGTATGTATATATATATATATATATATATATATATATATATATATATATATATATATATATATATATATATATATATATATATATATATATATATATGTATGTATATGTATATATAACGACAACTAGAAAATTCATGTTTTATCTAATGATATCCAACACGAGCTGTATTAAACACGTCTTTACAAAGACAATATTGCTCAGCTTTGATTGATATAAATTGAACAATATAGTTGTTATCTTGGTGGTAATTTGCAGTTAACCTGACTCTCGTCAGATCATTGTAGTTTGCTGAGCTCCACACAAGGAACTGGGACTTCTCAATAGATGTATTTCAGAAGACGGGGCCTTGTAAAAAAAATAATTGTATGTGATTGGATAAACCACTTGTCCTTTATCTTGAATGACGTGCTACTTCAACCACTCACATCGAAATCAACCGGTGACGCTGATGAGAGCGACGATGGGAAACAGCCGACATATTGGATAACGACTGAAGGAAAAGTTAGACAACTTTTACCGAAACAACGCAGCAATGTCAGTAGACGATCGATGTCGACAAAACAGTTGCAATAACAGAATCAATGTCAGCACATGACTCCTCGCTGTGTGCTGCCATTGTTGTTTGAATCAAACAGTCGCTTCTGCGCTATGTCACATCTATGAAATCCCGCCCGCCGATCCTGATTGGTTCATTATTTTTTGCTATCTTGAAGGAGTTTGCAATGCCCTCAAGCCCAGATCTTTGTGTGCAGCTCAGCTAACTACAAGGATCTGGCGAGAGTCAAGTTAATTTGCAGTGGCGAAGAACTGCACTGCACCATATTAGGAGGTGTTTCTCATATGTTGCCACTGTAATGTAGCTAAATAAGGCAAACAAAATATTAGAGACACCTCTCAGTATGATGCCGTACAGTTCAACACCAATGCAGACTAAAAGCCATAATAATAAACAACTGTTTTTGTGAAGGCATTATTTACGGCATGTATTTAATTCCTGCATCGTCTGTGTTTTTCCAGTTGTACCATTTGTTCAACAGGCTGTGTAGGTGGTGTATTTATAGTGTTTCCTTTCATAGCAGTGGTACAAATTGCCCTATGCAGGTTGTCTCTATTTTCAATCATCTTTTTACAAGGCACCACTGACACATGTTGTATTATCCTGGTAACATCCAGTTGTATACAGTATATTGGGTGTGTCACTGTCTACCTCATCTTTATTATCAGCTGCTACTGACCAGTGATGACTTCACCCAGTTATCCTTTGACCAAAAATGCATATTGTTAGAGTTAATAATGCAAGCAATCACTCTTTGTAAACTGGATTCCATACTACAGTTTAATAACCTGTGTGTGTGTATTCATACCTAAGGCTTAATAAAGTGATCTTGTGGACATTTTACAGATGATTTGGGTCAGTGTGTTGTCACATTGTTTGTCGCAGATGGTTACGACACACTTGTGGCCATTTGAAATCAGTCACACAATGCCCAATATCGTTTCCAGACCATCCTCTGGTGTTATATAAGATCCATGCGCCTAATGGCTCATTGCCCTAAGCTGCGGAGATGAAGGCGACTTGATGCACATAAGCCGACTTACTCATGCAACTGCACAATATCACATCAGAGGAGGTTACAGAAAGACAAGGATTTGCCAAGAATTTACAAATTCATGCAATGTATTCCTGTGGGCTTAATTATCAGTTTGTGCATGCATAAGTCATCCTCCATGAGCAGGCTGTCTGTTCGGCTGTTGGATCAGTGGCTGACATGGCCTTAATTTGTCTCTCCATGCACACTGCCAACACTGTCCTAACTCATTGAGCGTCTCCTCTACAGTGTGTCTGTTGCTTCACAACAGCATGCACTTGTCTAGAGACGAATGGAGACGCTGACCCGAGCTTCGATCAGGTCACCTAACAATGCTTGGTGAACAAGTGCTTTAAATACGACATAGGAAATAACTAAATAACAATTGGCTTTGTGTTAATATATGGTGTGTCACTATAGCGCTACAGTCCTACCATGTAGTGAGCAGGGATTCACTCGGAAGGCTGTTGTCTGTGAGAAAAGACAGTATTTTTAGAAAGTCTGCAATGTGTTTTGGAAAGAAGGGGTATTAAATGTTGTCATGGCAACTGTTAAGCGAGGTGTGTGTGTGTGCATGTGCGTGTGTGTGTGTGTGTGTGCGTGTGCGTGCGTGTGTGAGTGTGTGAGTGTAGTTGTGCTCATTGCCATCGTAGAAAGAAATTGCTCCATGTCCCAATCATCTTAAATATGATGATGCAACAAAAAAAAGTAGTAACTTGTCCTTCCAATGATTGAAGGTCTACATTTTTACATGCACGTACTGTAAAGGCGACAGTTTTTATCTAAAATACCTTCTTAAATTAATTAAGTAATATCATTTAGTATTTATTTATTAACACTAATGGTTAGATGCGGGAACAGTCACACAGTGTTCATGTGTTTAAATGTTGGTTTTGATGATCGTGTTAATATGACAATACCTATGATTGACTATTGCGATGTTTGTCCAACTTATTAAAAAGTGTCTTTTGACAAGTTTTTCAACAGGCCTCATCTTAATGCAAGATTACATTTATACTGGTAATATTATGACATTATCCTTGAAAAATTGGACATTATGGTCATCAAATTAAGTTTTTCCAATAAAAAATCCTAAATTTTTCTCAAAATATCAAAACCTTTACTTTGTAACAAAACAATGATATTCTAGTAGTACACAATACTGGGTCGAATATACCTCCTACAACTTAAACAATACATTGAGTATTGTGACATATACAGCACTGTATATGTCATTATATAACATATTTCAACCCTTTCAGGCACTGGGGTAACAACAGTGGACAGCTATTCAAAAGCTGTTGTCTCCTATACGTATTAGGCTGAATGTCAATTCCATACACTGCCACTTGTACAAAAAAAACCCAACAACAAATATATATATATATATATATATATATATATATATATATATATATATATATATATATATATATATATATACACACACATAAACCGGTACATATATGGGGACAAAGCAAAAATAAGCAGTAATATAAACGTTAACATTTGTGTTTTGTGGAAAGTGGGATTAATCATGTGTCCAGTGAATTGGACATTGTGCATCGCTGCCAAAATTCTGACTTAACTCTTCATGCAAATCAATGTATTTATTACTTTAGAACATAAATTTAGTTTATATGAGAATGTAACAATATTTTGTCTTATCACTCCATCATATTAGGTGTTTCAAAAGTCAGGAGGCTCAATGTTTTTGCAAGTCATTTAACAATATTGGAACCTGTTAAAGATGTGAACATATTGTTAAAGATAATCAAAAAAACATGTTATAGTGTCCACAAAATCCTACTTTATAATTAAACCTCAAAGGCATGGCTGACTTCTTATTCTAGAGAGTACTTCAAATGCTTAGGGGCAAAGTTAGTTAGTTATCAAAATAACTCAAAACAATGAGGGCGGATTTTCATTAAACTTCCAGGAAAGATCCGAAGTGGAATAAAGAACAACTGATTTGATTTTAGGCCTGATCTCAATCATTTCTTCTATGTTACCTTATGTTTACGTTACAAGGTTCAACTTTTGGTGTGTATGCTTGCGGGCCTGCTTTCATTCACACAGACAAAGATAGTGGATGACTAACAAGAGGGTTCACTTTGTTTCTTTCATTCTGCTATAGATAGCTCAAAAAGTTAAGGGCACATTTGGATTAAACTTTCAGGAAATGTTAGAAATTGGACCCTGGTGTTGTAATTTATGGGTTATCTAGTTCATGTGTGATGATCATTCATAATTTGCATGCTTGATTTAATTGCTGATAAATTAATCTATTATTATTTACAGTTAAAAAGACTTAAAAGTGAATTGATTTGGATTATACATGTATTTCCATCCATCCATTTTCTACCGCTTATTCCCTTTGGGGTCGCGGGGGGCGCTGGAGCCTATCTCAGCTACAACCGGGCGGAAGGCGGGGTACACCCTGGACAAGTCGCCACCTCATCACAGGGCCAACACAGATCGACAGACAACATTCACACTCACATTCACACAGTAGGGCCAATTTCGTGTTGCCAATCAACTTATCCCCAGGTGCATGTCTTTGGAGGTGGGAGGAAGCCGGAGTACCCGGAGGGAACCCACGCAGTCACAGGGAGGACATGCAAACTCCACACAGAAAGATCCCGAGCCCGGGATTGAACCCAAGACTACTCAGGACCTTCGTATTGTGAGGCAGATGCACTAACCCCTCTTCCACCGTGCTGCCCTTATACATGTATTTGATATTGATTATTTGAGAAACACTGACACTGAATTGAGTTGTTTTCTACTTCATAGCCTAACAAAGGGTTAACTAAAATTCTGCATGTTCCACAATTCATTGCGGCAAACCGGATGTTAGAAAGATCGGGAGCAGGTGCATTGTGGTTGTTGAGATTGAGGATTACGAGCCTACAGGTGATAAATGAATGACAGATAACAAGATAAAGGGGTCGTTTTGTACCGATTTGTATGCCCATTTTTTTCTTATATAAAGTACAACTTTATTACACATTTCCGACGTCCTGTCCAATACTTTGATCGTAGTTAATCTACACCCGGTGGAGGTCTGCACTCTTTGAGTGTTTTTTTTATTTTTATAGTTGTATTATTGTTCTTTTCTTTTACGGGAAAAAATGGGAAACCCTTATTTTCGACATCCCCCAGTAATAATGTGGAAATATTTTGATTACATTTTGAAAAGCAATCCAATAACATATCCGGACCACAGAATAGTAAATTATTTTATATCTCTGTATCATGCCAGATGATTGAATAAGATAATTCACCTGCAAGATGTATTAAAATACAGATAAATTCCAGGGAAAAACAGTATTTCTTTTTTACGACAATAATGTTTTTAGATATGTTTCCATCTACTGCCTAAGCCATGTGGGCGCAGCAATATGTTTTCAGCAGGAGGCATAGGTATTTTCTATTCTGAGCATCTGGGCAGGAAAGAGGAGAGTGACAGGCTGCACACCCTGAGGAATTCACCTTTCATGGAGAAGCATGTTGCCACGGGTGACAGGGGAAATGTCAGGGACTTAGCGTTCTTGTTAGGAACTCTTAGCAATGAACAAGCACAGTGCATAACGACAAGCATGCTAAACTTCCAGCCATTTTGCTGCAAGGTCTTTCCAGCGTAATTTGTCTCATATTGACTTTTGTACCTCCTATTACCTCTTAACATATGACATAACACAATGTCTTCATTTGTAAACTCATGTACATACCGGGAAGCATACTTAAGCTATGATAGCCCAACAGAGTCACGACACACAGTACAAGGTAAAACAATAGCAACATGCTGCTGCATTTTAGAAGAAAGTGCAACCCATCCACATTGTAATGGGAATTTGAGAGCCACCGAGGTCAGTGACATGTGCCGAGGCTAGTGTGTATGCAGACACGCTGCTTCAGCCATTATGCTATCATACTTTTTCATTAAATAATATAGTGGCCTCAGCTCTGTGCTTATTCTTGGTCAGGGAAAGAGGCTTGTGTGAACAGGGCGAGAAGTATGATTGTTTTCTAAGGAGTAACATTCAGGGAGATGGAGAAAATTGGAATTGAAGGAATTGCCTGGGCCGTTGTTTTGCAGGCTGAAGTGTGCATTATGTATGTAGATAAACAAAGTGATGCATAATGTATCTACATATTGTAAAACACAGGTGAGGAGTATGGTGGACCCCAGCTCAGGCTATTTAATTTAATTATTCTAGTAGCCAAATTTCGAGAAATTACTTGGGGTCAATATCATTTTGAGAACCATCATCCTCTGCACATTAACTTTTTTTTGTAAATCAGTTACACATTTCTAGAGAAATTAGCCGAATAAGGCAAATACAAGTTTCAGATATAGTGGACGCTGGCCTGTGGAGGTTAAAATGTCAATGCAAGGATCTTCCAATGTGTCTAAGTTCCTGTATCAATAGGAGAACTGTTGTGTTTTAGGAATTTGCTGCAAAAATGCTTGTCTCCCAAGTTTTGAATTCAACTCGGGGGCCGGTATGATGTCATGCCCGGGCCGGATTCTGCCACAAAACCGTCATTTAAAAAGCCTGGCCTAAGCCTTACACCGCAGATGTCAGACTCAAGGCCCAGGGGCTTGTTAGAGTGTCCGCCCTGAGATCGGTAGGTCGTGAGTTCAAACCCTGGCCGAGTCCTACCAAAGACTATAAAAATGGGACCCATTACCTCCCTGCTTGTCAATCAGCATCAAGGGTTGGAATTGGGGGTTAAATCACCAAAAAAGATACCCGGGCGCGGCCACCGCTGCTGCTCACTGCTCCCCTCACCTCCCAGGGGGTGAACAAGGGGATGGGTCAAATGCAGAGAATAATTTCGCCACACCTAGTGTGTGTGTGACAATCATTGGTACTTTAACTTTTAACTTTTTACATGACGTGGCCCGCGAAAGCCTGGAAATGATGTGCGTTCATTAGGTTTTTTTGTTCCTTAATAAATGTTTTTCCATTTTGACAGAAATAAAATGAAAAACAGTTGTTTTGGTCTTTTCCTTTTCAAATTAAATTATACACTACCTGAACTAAAATGTTTGCTTGTCACTTTGACTGCTGGTTCCAGACAAATTTCTCATCAGTTTGTTGGTGAAAATGATACTGATCCAATAAAAGCGCAATTGTGTAAAAATATCATGACGTGGCCCTCTGAGGTCTTCTGCAAGTGTAATGTGGCCCTCAAAGAAAACTGATTCGACAGGATGCAGGAGCCACTATTATACATTTTGTCCATTAATAAAGGGGAACTGCACTTTTTTGGAATTTTGCCTATTGTTCACAATCATTATGAGAGACAAGAACAGCATTTTGTATACACACTGCAGGTATATCTATAATGTAGTAACAGACATGTTCATAACAATATGTAAAATGTACAATATTTACTGTAATTTGGTCATTTTAATAATTGTTGGAACTAATTCCTTGGCACATTTATTTCCGTTTCGACAACGGCACACTTCCAACTTCTGGCAACAAATGTGTGTCCTACTTCCGCAAACAAAGGCGTGTGTGTTTACTTATCATGGCAGACTTGGCAACAAACAACAAAGATTACTATTTTTGGACAATTGAGGATTCACTACCTTATCTTTTTTAATGTGAATATACGAATGATGAACTACTGCTTCTATAAGTCAACACGAAGGAAGAGTGAGACGTTGGAGCAGACCGAAGCCGAGAGAGTGAGGTGAAAGTGACTGAAGCTGTAAATGTGGAGCTCGAAGCCAAGCTATTTCGACATAAATGGAGTGGTTACCCAAATAAACCAGAAAAAACATCCCTGGGCAATTGGACCAAACAGACAACTGTCCATCGAGTGAGTCACACTTTAATAATTGTTCATGGTACATGCAGCACATCATGTGTGTATCATGACAGACAGCATGTGCTGTCTGGCTAGCTATGTACAAACAAAATATGAATTAATACTTTACAGATGCTATAATATGATTGTTCATGTTTTTCAGTCAGTCCAGATTGGTGTCCTATTGGAGTGTTGTGCATTACAAACTCAAACGTGTTTCGTTCTGACGTAGAAGCTAGCTTATTGCTTGCCGTAGTTAGCTTTTACTGCTAATACCGAAGCATGCTGATGTCTTACTCCTCTAGAAAATGAGTTCTTCCATGGTCGCTCTTAAAATAACAGTGTTGCTGCAGTTTGGTTATTATACAGGTTACGGAACATAAATGAAGTATTGTTGAAAATTTTTGAATGTATTTTTAAAGTGATTTAGAGGTAGAATTGATTGCTCCGTTTAGCTGCATTGCTAGCTACCAAGAACGAACAATTTATTTTATATTAGAATGAAAAAACCCAAAACTTTCATCTTCTTGTCTCTCATGAGGATTGTGAACAGTAGCCAACATTTTAAAACAGTGCAGTTCCTCTATAAATATGCTAAAAGTCAATGTAAGTCAATATGTCGTTTAGCTTTGTGTTGTCGGTGACAAAGCAAATCAATTAAATTGACTTTTAGATTACACCGACGGCCAGTGGAAAACGAGCTGTTGGCAGAAAATGGCCCCCGGGGTGCACTCATCTGGACTTTTAACCTTGATTAAGTGAAAGTGTTGTGTTTCCAGAGTGGAATACAGGCTATACTCACATTTACCTAAATAATTTGGATAAGTGATGCTTTCAATGTATTATAGCTTTAAAAGGAAAAACCTGATTAACTTCTTGTTGTCATGTCTGTGTGATCATGTTTAGTTTTAGTAATGTTCGGTTTAAATTTTGGACTTTTTGTGCACTTTTGTTTTGTTTTGTCACCATAGCAACCATTAGTTTCACCTGTCACGTCACGCACCTGTTCCACGTTTGGACTCATTGTGCACTCTTGTCACCATAGCAACCATTAGTTTTCACCTGTCACGTCACGCACCTGTTTCACGTTTTGAGTCACGCACCTGCTTTCACTAATCATGTCCATAGTATTTAAGTTCATTCATTTTCTGTTGTTCGTGCTGACGACATCCCCGCATTTATGCTCCTGCACTCTCTCCACACCCTGATGACCCTTGCTACTCTTTTTTTCATGCCGGTTCCATGCCAAGTAAGTTTTTGTTTGTTAAGCCACAGTTAGTGTTTTGTTTAATAGTTCATAGTTTCTGCCAATGTGCAAGTTTTGTGTTTAAAGTCTAGTTTTTTTACCTTCGCCATTGTGCGCGATTTTCGTTTATTCTTTTTTTTTGATAAATAAATCATGTATTTACCTTCACACCATGACTGGTCCAAATGTTCATTTGCACCACGGGAGAACAAACCAAGCCAAAGTCCAAGTCTTGACAGATGTCGTCAGCAAAAAAGTTTTCCCGCAGATGACATCACGCCGCCGCCTTGTCATGACGTCACCCCACCCACTGGTGATGACGTCAGAGACCAAGATTTTTTTTTAAATTCTGTTAACTTTGTCTATCAGCCACCACCAAAGGACTTTTTTGCCAGAATCAGACACTTTCAGAACATTTTTTCACAGACCCGCTCACTGGGACAGTCCTTGCCCCCCAAGACTCAAGCCCCGCCCCCGTCACAAAATGTTTCTTTTTTTCCGCCCACACAACACCAGGTGGGGGAATAAGAAATATTTTTTGGACAATTTAGTGGGGAGGATTCTGCCCCCCTCCTGACCTCCCTCCACCCACCCCTAAAAACGGTTCCAGACCGCGGGGAGCGCGTCTGGTATCCGCTCCTTGAGGGGGGGGCTAGGGCTGGGAACTGTACAGGTGGGGTGACTCAGCTTCGCCATGCCAAGCCGCAACCCCCAGCTAGACCACCTCCACCTGCACCAGTAGCTCCACGACGCCAAGCTCCGGTACCAGCTCCACGACGCCAAGCTCTGGTACCAGCTCCACGACGCCAAGCTCTGGTACCAGCTCCACGACGCCAAGCTCCGGTACCAGCTCCACGACGCCAAGCTCCGGTACCAGCTCCACGACGCCAAGCTCCGGTACCAGCTCCACGACGCCAAGCTCCGGTACCAGCTCAACAAGTCCAAGACCAAGACCCTCCACGCCAAGCCCAAGACCAAGACCCTCCACGCCAAGACCCTCCACGCCAAGTGCCGCCAGTCGCAGCTCCACGACGCCAAGTGCCGCCAGTCGCAGCTCCACGACGCCAAGTGCCGCCAGTCGCAGCTCCACGACGCCAAGTGCCGCCAGTCGCAGCTCCACGACGCCAAGTGCCGCCAGTCGCAGCTCCACGACGCCAAGTGCCGCCAGTCGCAGCTTCACGACGCCAAGTGCCGCCAGTCGCAGCTTCACGACGCCAAGACCCGCCATGCCAAGACCAAGACCAAGACCCGCCATGCCAAGACCAAGACCAAGACCCGCCATGCCAAGACCAAGACCAAGACCCGCCATGCCAAGACCAAGACCAAGACCCGCCATGCCAAGACCAAGACCCGCCATGCCAAGACCCGCCATGCCAAGACCAAGACCAAGACCCACCATGCCAAGACCTAGACCAAGACCAAGACCCGCCATGCCAAGACCAAGACTCGCCATGCCAAGACCAAGACCCGCCATGCCAAGACCAAGACCCGCCATGCCGAGACCAAGACCCGCCATGCCGAGACCAAGACCCGCCATGCCGAGACCAAGACCTGCCATGCCAAGACCAAGACCCACGCCAAGACCAAGACCTATACCAAGACCCACGCCGAGCTTCGCCGCCTGACGCGCCACGCCGAGCTTCGCCGCCTGACGCGCCACGCCGAGCTTCGCCGCCTGACTCACCACGCCAAGCCACGCCTGCCACGATGACGACGCGCCTGCCTCCTCGTCGGCCACGGATATGGCCGCTACCTGGTCGTCCGCCACGCCAAGTGCGCCCACCTCCCAGTCGGCCACGAATGTGGCCATTCCCTGGGCGCCCGCCTCGCCTGCTGCAGCGGCGTTCCACTCGCCGCCGCCACCTAACTCTGCCCCGGTGGATACGGGGACACGTGGTCTGGCGACCCACGGCCATGTCCCCCTCCCGCCCTCCCATGACTCTTGTTGATATTTTCTGCTTTTGGACATCTGGGATCTGTCCGTAAGGGGGGGATTCTGTCATGTCTGTGTGATCATGTTTAGTTTTAGTAATGTTCGGTTTAAATTTTGGACTTTTTGTGCACTTTTGTTTTGTTTTGTCACCATAGCAACCATTAGTTTCACCTGTCACGTCACGCACCTGTTCCACGTTTGGACTCATTGTGCACTCTTGTCACCATAGCAACCATTAGTTTTCACCTGTCACGTCACGCACCTGTTTCACGTTTTGAGTCACGCACCTGCTTTCACTAATCATGTCCATAGTATTTAAGTTCATTCATTTTCTGTTGTTCGTGCTGACGACATCCCCGCATTTATGCTCCTGCACTCTCTCCACACCCTGATGACCCTTGCTACTCTTTTTTTCATGCCGGTTCCATGCCAAGTAAGTTTTTGTTTGTTAAGCCACAGTTAGTGTTTTGTTTAATAGTTCATAGTTTCTGCCAATGTGCAAGTTTTGTGTTTAAAGTCTAGTTTTTTTACCTTCGCCATTGTGCGCGATTTTCGTTTATTCTTTTTTTTGATAAATAAATCATGTATTTACCTTCACACCATGACTGGTCCAAATGTTCATTTGCACCACGGGAGAACAAACCAAGCCAAAGTCCAAGTCTTGACACTTGTTAGTGATCATAAATTGACCAGTGTTGGGTTGGTTACTGAAAACCAGTAACTAGTTACAGTTACTAGTTACTCTATTCCAAAAGTAACTCAGTTACTAACTCAGTTACTTACACCAAAAAGTAATGCGTTACTGTGAAAAGTAACTGTTAGAATAATTGTTTGTAAGTTATCAGGGGCGCCGCTAGGGATTTTGGGCCCCATGAAAAGAATCTTTACAGGGCCCCCAACACAGTGTCATTATTTTTTATGTATTATAATTTCATCATCATAAGGGGCCTCTCTGGGCCCCCCTCCATCATGGGCCCCTAGAATCCGTCTCCTTTACCCCCCCTTTTCGGCGCCCATGTAAGTTATCACAAAAAACTTTGTGATGAAATGTGTTCCTGACAAGAAGATAAAAGGGCTGTCTTTGAGGCCTACCAAGAGGAAGAAGGCTCGTAAAACTCCACTGGGACTTCAAAGCGGACAGATGGCAGGATCTGCTCAACTTCCAGAGGAACTATTTTTGAAGTATTTTACATACTCTCTTTGAACTATTTTTATGGAACTCTCTTTGAACTGTTCGGTAACCGAAGGCAACGCTGTTTACGACCCACTTCCCTCTGGAAGCAGCTGTGGGCAGGTGGGCGGGAGAATGTCAAATAAAGAAGCAGGAAGGCAATCTTGTGGGAGAGCGTGGTTGAAGACTGTTCCGAGAGAACAGTCGCCATGTGTCTCCTCATGAGTCCAAATTGAATTCTGTCTCTGTTTGATTTCTTTGCTAGGGATGTCCGATAATGGCTTTTTGCCGATATCCGATATTCCGATATTGTCCAACTCTTTAATTACGATACCGATATCAACCGATATATACAGTCGTGGAATTAACACACTATTATGCCTAATTTGGACAACCAGGTATGGTGAAGATAAGGTACTTTTAAAAAAAATTAATAAAATAAAATAAGATAAATAAATTAAAAATATTTTCTTGAATAAAAAAGAAAGTAAAACAATATAAAAACAGTTACATAGAAACTAGTAATTAATGAAAATGAGTAAAATTAACTGTTAAAGGTTAGTACTATTTGTGGATCAGCAGCACGCACAATCATGTGTGCTTACGGACTGTATTGATATATATTGATATATAATGTAGGAACCAGAATATTAATAACAGAAAGAAACAACCCTTTTGTGTGAATGAGTGTGAATGGGGGAGGGAGGTTTTTTGGGTTGGTGCACTAATTGTAAGTGTATCTTGTGTTTTTTATGTTGATTTAATAAAAAACAAACAAACAAAAGAAAAAAACGATACCGATAATAAAAAAAACCATACCGACAATATCCGATATTACATTTTAACGCATTTATCGGCCGATAATCGGACATCTCTACATGTATAGATGTCATCAGTGTTTGAACCTCCATCCATCCATCCATCTTCTTCAGCTTATCCGAGGTCAGGTCGCGGGGGCAGCAGCCTAAGCAGGGAAGCCCAGACTTCCTTCTCCCCAGCCACTTCGTCCAGCTCTTCCCGGGGGATCCCGAGGCGTTCCCAGGCCAGCCGGGAGACATAGTCTTCCCAACATGTCCTGGGTCTTCCCCGTGGCCTCCTACCGGTCGGACGTGCCCTAAACACCTTCCTAGGGAGGCGTTTGGGTGGCATCCTGACCAGATGCCCAAACCACCTCATCTGGCTCCTCTCGACCTGACAGTAACTATTTAGTTACTTCTTTTTTTCTTCTTTTTTTTCCCAAGCTCCCATTAATGCCCTTTTAGCCTTCATTTCAGTACTGTTATTGCACTGGAGAATAATACAATCTGTTGATCAGTGCTAGGAATTTTCAAAATGGGGTCCCAGGGACCCCATCAAGTCATAAAAATGGGGTCCTACAGTAAATTTTTGGGGTCCCACTCTTTTGTAAGCGTTTTGAAAAAAAAAAGATAAACGTATGCATTATCCTGTTGTATCTCACATTCTATATTGTGTTTTGGAAAAAGGTTGTCATAAACGTTACTTAATTTATTAAAAAAAATGTATTCAGTCATAAACATTCATTCACTTTCTTCTTTCCTTCATGGATCTAAACTTTACCGCTGCTGGTAGTTTTTCTATGTTTTTATTTAATAAGTTGTAGGTGTATTTATTTCAGTATAAAAGTGTAAAAATTGTTTTGCTTCGGTCATGAAATGATGATGATAATGGTGTGCCAGGGCATACATACATACATATTTTATATTTAACGCTTAAATCTCTGGAGTCTACATCAACTTCAGATCTATTCCTCATTTCAAAATGTTTTAGTTTTTTATATGTTCTATTTTTGTTTGTTTGTTTTCCGCCCTTTTTTGTGAAACAAAACTGTTTTTAATGGCAAACACACAAAATATGCAAAATCTTCCTCCAAAAATATTTTTCAAAGTGGAATATTTGATGTGAAGTAATCGGAACCTTGGGTAGGTCAATAATTCATAACAACATTGATTTTGATTCAATATTATGTTTTGAGCAATGACAGTTTGAAAGAAATTGATTAACGTGTACCCCGACTTAAACAAGTTGAAAAACGTATTCGGGTGTTACCATTTAGTGGTCAATTGTATGGAATATGTACTGTACTGTGCAATCTACTAAAAAAAGTCTCAATCAATCAATCCACTCCCTCGCTCTCTCGCTCTCTCTGTCTGTTTTGTTTTTAACCCCTTCTTAACCCTGAACGTACATTGAAAATACACGCAACACTAAATCAAAATACCGGACATTTGAGGCATTTAAGAAACTCCGCCCGGACAGCCTCGCAAAAGAAGACATGCTCAGGGAAAAGAGGACGCATGGTCAGTCAGACTGACTCAGTCTAGAATATCTCCATGTTAAGAAACTTGGCTTCAGCTCCACGATGATGTCTTGTTAGTAAACACAGACTTGCCCCCTCCCCGTTTCAATGCCAGCATAAAACAGTAATAACTGGTACATTTTTACTTTCTTTAGCGATATTGGAGCCTTGATTATAGTAGATCAGCACAAATCATAGTACATGCTTACATTATTTTATTAATTAGTTTTTAGCAACACCCAATGGTCACAATAATTCATTAAATTCAGCGCATTACACAGTAAATTGAACAATCCAGACAAGTTTGATAGTGGATACTTTCTAATACACGTCTGCCTTGGAGACTTTGTATCTGTAGGTGATATGAAACTATAACATACTTGTTTATATTGACAAAAGTTTTAGACTGCATTATTGCACAATGAAGGTAACTTATTATGTATGTTTAGCTTGTGTGCTATTGTGTGCTTAGCTGTTGTGTAGCTGCTAGTTCCTAGTAGACTATAGCCTACCATGTTTCCATCCATCCATCCATTTTCTACCGCTTATTCCCTTTGGGGTCGCGGGGGGCGCTGGAGCCTATCTCAGCTACAATCGGGCGGAAGGCGGGATACACCCTGGACAAGTCGCCACCTCATCGCAGGGCCAACACAGATAGACAGACATGTTTACCTTTTGTAAATGACTTCGATAAAATACAATAATGTATCGGACTTTTGTGCTTACTGGTGGACATTTAGATGTTAACTGGCTGTCCAGCTTTGCGTAAGTAAACACGCAGCAGGACCGCTTGTATCGGAGCTTTTAAGAACAGGGGTCTCAAACTTAATTTGCCTGGGGGCCGCTGGACGTAGAGTCTAGGTGGGGCTGGAATTCCACAGGTATTCCACAAGAAAAGCTTTGTTAAAAAAATCCCAATCTTCTCCAATGTCTTTATATTTATTTTTTAACACAACATAAGATGAAAAATAAATGTTTGGGGATGTGGAATATATTTGAATTCCACTTGGTGCCACGGTCATGTTTAGCCAACGCACAGAAAACGTCTCGATGCACGGAGAAGGTCATTTCCACAATGTGCATCAATAGTCTCCTTTGTTTTTGCGCTGGATGTTAATGTCTTTCATGATGACATGAACACCATGTACTTGGGTAGCGAGTGCAAAAAGGCTCACGGAGTGCTGTTAGTCGAAAAAGAAGCGGAAATGACGCTGTGCTGTTGTTGTAAACGTAGTAATAAAAGACAAATAAAATGAAAGAGAAATATCTGTAGTGCTCATCGTGTCAGGCAACGCAAATACAAAATAATGACCCACAAATAATGGTGTGACCCGATAATTTGTCCGGGTTATCGGGACTGTTATTGCCGAGGGACACTATGCGTCTTCCTGCCCGTCCCGGCAGCCCACCTGCTTGCCTGCTCATCGTGTTTTGCGATTTTGTGCCTGAGCCTTTTGTTGCAATGCCTTTTTGTTCTATTGACATGGTAGTTTTTGTATTTTAATCATTGACAGTGTGGACAATAAAGGACCGCTCTTGTCCTTTGGGATCCATCACAGTAAGCCAAGACATATGCGAATAATGAAGTGGCGGGCCGTGCGCTTCCCACCTAGGCCTTGAGTGATGTCCGACTTCAATATTTACCTCTCAAAATACCATCATTTAAGTCACCACATGACCATTGCTGTAAAAATACTATACAGAAACACATTTACGCCCTATGAATCACATCAACAGTGTACAAAACTTGTTATTTTCAGGTGCATTTAAAAAGCAATTAAAACGTATCAGCAATTAAAACATTGCAAAAAACATTAAAAGTGAAAAAATAAAATATTTGAACTCACAATTTATAGCACCTATTCGACGCCGTATAAGCCAGTGGTACCCCTCGTCATCGGCTTATTCGAGTGGAAATGGCGAGCATTTCCTAATTTCATCGCCAAAACAACTGAGCTATCTTCTGGGGTTGGCCGACATCGTCTCACAAGATAAAGTTTCTATTTAAATAACCTTCTAGAAAATGGCCTTGCAAATACTGTATATATCTGCCACCTAATCAACATTTTGTTCTCCTTCTCTGCTAATTATTTTGAATAAGTTCGATCAAAGGTCCACATACAATGGAGCCTGTGGTAGCCTACCTATAAAGCTCATAAAAAACACATCCGCACACCTCCATTAAGGTTTTATATACATGATGTAAGTATATATCTAATGTAGTAACAGGAACATTTATAATAACATGTTATATTTACGTATTTTGATGATTTTAAGCATACATGGCACATTCATTTTCAAAAGCGCATCACAACGTCCACTTTTTTTTTTTAACAACACCACTGATTACTACTCACTGCAGACTTCATGAGAGCCAACAAACATAACTTACTGTACAAGGTCTGCTGTCATCAAGATGCCGACTGGTAGGATGTTTATATATTCCCATTTAGATAAAGAATGACTCATAATCCTTACGAAGAAAAGGGGGTGGGACCCAGCGACTTTCTCTGTCGTTCTTGCCATTTCCAGGTCTAATTTGGCTGTCAAAGTGTACCAACTTGTCGGAGTACGTTCTCAGCCTTCTTCTATCCAGGTGAGATGCATGATTTATAATCTACAATAAACTTTCAGGGAGCAAGGAAGTGAGAAAGCAGCAGAACACTCAATGATCTAAACATCGACACACACTGTCGTGATCACAGCGGCGCTCTAAATAGGTTTTCTGCGTTAGCACTTATAATAACAATATCACTAGTATATATCACAATATCACTTTTCCTGAGGGACCTCTCCTGAAGGAATCAATAAAATATCTATCTTGGTTATTATTCAAGTCACGAAATGTAAATGGAGTATTGTTGGCGCTTTTTAGATGGTTATTTATTGGGTTTTATGGGCGGAGTAGAGGACCTCCCATTGGCTCTGTTGTAGGTAGACTTTTATTTACATTTATTTACGAGTTAGAATGCAATACAAAAACAATCCATCCGTCGTCATGTCTTTCATAATGATTGTGAATGATAGGCAAAATTTCACAAAAATTGCAGATCCCCTTTAAGTTCTTCTAGTCATTGACAAACCACATTTTTGCTCCCTGCATCTTAAAGATGAAAAAGTGGGAAGTCATATTGAGACATTTTGAATCAACAACAAACATATACACTTTACTAATGTGTCCCTAACATGTAGGAGCCATTTGTGCTATATGTACAGTACGACTAGCATCTATAAGCTAGCTAAATTACTTAATTGAATAAAAAGTATTCCCCAAAAAAATATAAATGAAAACAATACCAGCAATGTGTCATTATTCATTTATATTGTTATACAGTAAGTATTTTTGTTACTTAGCACTATGCTAACATCCATTAGCTTAGCAGTGACTTACAGGCCCATGAAAAGAGAAATATTAATGTCATATTGGCACATGATGGACGGATTAGGCACAGTTTTCTTGCTAACTTCCTGAAAAAAAAAAAGCATACCCTTACCCGATTTACTTATATTATATATTTTTTTAATTTTTTGTGTGAAACGATTTTTATACTATTTGAGTAAAACCTGAATTTGATCAATTATTATTATTTTTTTTAATTTTATTTTTCTAATTAAAAAAAATAGTTTAAAAAAATATGTGCAAAATAACTACATCAACAGAATAATAGTCGTTTTGGATTGTTAAAATTGATTTTCTAGTTTCCTGAAGCAAACCTCGGCCTGGGATAGAACCCACACCGTTTGCCACAGAAGGTTGTAATTTGGACAATTACAAAAATATTGGTGAATTCTGCAAATTTTGTCTCTCCTTGGTGACAGAGCGGGATCTACATTTGCCATTAAATTAAATGTATTTATTTCAGTATTTCGTTATTCATTAACTGACATTTAATAAAACATTTTTGAGTCTCATAGTAATACAGCAACCAAAGCTATACACAAATGAAATAAACGATAAAAAAAACACAAGCAGAAAAAAGTATTTAAGCACAAAATAGAACACATAATTAAATTGTGCATTTTTTATATCCATAAAACAACCTTCAGTTGTTTAGCAGAAAAAAAATGTGACACTGTGATGTTTCATCCAGAATATGTTTTACTAAGAGAGTTGGGACACAAAGACATTTGATTTTGTGATACAAATGATACATTAAAATCACATCCCTCTGAAAGAATTGGACTAAAATATTTCAAAAACAAACAATTTTGTCATCTTGTCATTTTATTCTTGGCCTTGGAAACAGCAAAATGTCACTTTTTTTTAAAATTCAAACTGTGTTACATCACCTTTAATTAGATATACATTTCATTTGTCTTAGGTATGTATGATGAGGACAACAATGACCTGTTTATCATAAATGCAGCCTGCAAAATAAGCTGATAACAATTTCATATTGTGCAACTGCCTGAAAGAACCATAAAGCCACTCTTCCTCCACCAACCGTGAAAATAAAACACTCTTGGTTTTAAAGTTGTTGTTTTATTGTACTGTTAAGTTTCCACACTCCTTAGTTTTCAGTTCATGCAGCATATTTCAGGCCATGCTAGATTGTCACACGGAAGGGATTGTGGTTGTTCAAGGCACAGCAAGATACTTGGGGGGAACATACTGTATTGCAGTCAACTTACATTTACACCATGAGAAAAATGAAGAAAACACACAAAAAATACAAAAGTTTAAGGACAGAATGTAAATGAACAGGATAGTAATTGAACCTCCTATAGTCATCATGCGGTAGAGCAGTGGTTCTCAAACTTTTTAACCAAGTAGAAAACACTTGACTCCACAAGTACCACCAAAAATGACGTAGTAGCTTAGTAGGCCTAAATATTTATAAAAGCAAATCAGAGGTTTTATTTAACAATTATATTTAATAGTTTTAGCCGATTGTTTAGCATACCACTAGATGGAGCCTGCAGACCACTAATGGTACGCATACCACAGTTTGAGAATCACTGCAGTAGAGGCTTGAAAATGTGAAACATATTACAAACACTAATGCAGTGGTTCTTAACCTGGGTTCGATTGAACCCTAGGGGTTCGGTGAGTCGGGCTCAGGGGTTCAACGGAGGTCAAGACACACCCGACTCATCGTGTAAATAAAAACTTCTCCCTATCTGTGTATTACGGATACGGCAACAGCTGACTGATTTACAGGTGTGTAATTTGTTGTGAGTTTATGCACTGTGTTGGTTTTGTTGTTTGAACAAGGTGATGTTCATGCACGGTTCATTTTGTGCACCAGTAATAAAACATGGTAACACTTTAGTATGGGGAACATATTCACCATTAATTAGTTGCTTATTAACATGCAAATTAGTAACATATTGGCTCTTAACTAGTCATTATTAAGTACTTATTAATGCCCTATTTGGCATGGCCTTATTATAACCCTAACCCTCTAACCCTGGCCCTAACTAAATAACTCAAAATTAAGCCTTTGTTACTTAGAATAGCAGGATCATAGAGGAATGGACAGAGCATAAATGTGGTGCGGTATGGGGTGCGTCGTCAGGCCGAACAACAGAAAATGAATTAACTTAAATACTATGGACATGATTAACGAAAACAGGTGCGTGACTCAAGACGTGAAACAGGTGCGTGACGTGACAGGTGAAAACTAATGGTTGCTATGGTGACCAGACAAGGGAGTGAAAAGACAGAAACTAAACAAAACATGACTTAAAACAAAACATGATAATACAGACATGACACCCCTAGTGTCCAAAAAACTCTAAATTAAGTCTTTGTTACTTAGAATATGTTCCCCATACTAAAGTGTTACCAAAAACATATAACTTTGTCTTGAATTTGAAAAAAAACATTTTATTTTTAACTAGAGAAGGGTTGGGTGAATGTGCATATGAAACTGGTGGGGTTCGGTACCTCCAACAAGGTTAAGAACCACTGCACTAATGCTTGAGGAAACATTATCATCGCAGTTTTTGGTATTCCACAACAAAAACATACTTCAATGAATAAAAAAATATGCATGTTTGTAGACAACCACAATGTACCCATCTAACACGTTCTGGCTTTTTTTTTTTTTTTTTAGCTTTTCATGAAGTGTCTTACTCTAAAGCAGGCCTGTTCCAACTTTTGTCACCACATTCAAAAAAATGTAAGGAATCTTAAGATGCATTCTTTAAAATAAAGTACAAAAATGGCCACACTTTGGACACTCCTTCTCTAAAGCCACGGAAATCTCACAGGATTGGCATGTTAAAGCAGTAACTGTAGATTTAGTATTTATTTAGATGTGTTCTGAAAATAGGCCATGTTTTGCCTACAACTAGGGATGTTACGATCAAGGTCTTTTGCTGCCGATTTCGTTATTTATCGTCCATGAGTGAGATCGACTGATACCAATATCGATGTATTAACTGTCAATTTTTCAATGTATTTATGGTGAGACAGTTCAACAACATCAACCACTCATTACCATGAATTGATTAACGTGGACCCTGACTTAAACAAGTTGAACAACTTATTGGGGTGTTATCATTTAGTGGTCAATTGTACGGAATATATACTGTACTGTGCAATCTACTAATAAAAGTTTCAATCAATCAATCAATCAACACAATATTTAAATTAGTTCTTTAGTCTCTTTCATTACCTACAATTGTTTGAACAAAACAAAGTCACCCCCCTTCTCTTACGTGTACTGATAATGACAATTCGGACACACCAACAGTTGTTGCTATATTACACTCTATCTAGAGCAGTGGTTCTTAACCTTGTTGGAGGTACCGAACCCCAGCAGTTTCATATGCGCATTCACCGAACCCTTCTTTAGTGAAAAATAAAATGTTTTTTTTTTTTCAAATTCAAGACAAAGTTATGTGTTTTTGGTAACACTTTAGTATGGAGAACATATTCTAAGTAACAAAGACTTAATTTAGAGTTATTTGGACACTTGGGGGACATATTCTAAGTAACAAAGACTTAATTTAGACTTATTTGGACACTAGGGGAACATATTCTCAGTAACAAAGACTTAATTTAGAGTTATTTGGACACTAGGGGGACATATTCTAAGTAACAAAGACTTAATTTAGACTTATTTGGACACTAAGGGAACATTCTAAGTAACAAAGACTTCATTTAGAGTTATTTGGACACTAGGGGAACATATTCTAAGTAACAAAGACTAAATTTAGAGTTATTTGGACACTAGGGGAACATATTCTAAGTAACAGAGACTTAATTTAGAGTTATTTGGACACTACGGGAACATATTCTAAGTAACAAAGACTTAATTTAGAGTTATTTGGTTAGGGTTAGAGGGTTAGGGCCAGGGTTAGAGGGTTAGGGTTATAATAAGGCCATGCCGAATAAGGCATTAATAAGTACTTAATAATGACTAGTTAAGAGCCAATATGTTACTAATTTGCATGTTAATAAGCAACTAATTAATGGGGAATATGTTCCCCATACTAAAGTGTTACCATGTTTTTTTACTGGTGCACAAAATGAACCTTTGCATGAACATCACCTTGTTCAAACAACAAAACCAACACAGTGCATAAACTCACAACAAATTACACACCTGCAAATCAGTCTGACTTCTGCTGTTGCCATATCCGTAATACACCGATAGGGAGAAGTTTTTATTTACACGATGAGTCGGGTGTGTTTTGACCTCCGCCGAACCCCTAGGGTTCGATCAAACCCAGGTTAAGAACCACTGATCTAGACTCTTATTAATCTACTTGTTAATTTCCTGTTAATAGCTGCTTATTTTATGCTGCAACGCGCTTCCATCCACACCTATCAAACTTCACTATAAGCACTTATTTCTAGTGTTGTTTAAAGCTATCTTAGCGGTCAGTTTAGTTATAAACATGTCTGCTCCTTTTTTGCTCGACGTGTGTAACATGTTTAGCCTTGTCCTCTAGGGATGATGGTACGTGATAATGATACTAAGATACAAGGAATTGCAGTTTTTTTTGGCTGCATAATTAGCTGCTAGCCGCATGTCAGCCAGGGGACTAAAAAGAACACACCGTGAGCCACAAGGGATCGGCACTTGAGATAGGCATTAATTGGCAATGACGATCTTGTACTTTAAAATCGGTTGATACCGATCAAAGGCCAATCGATCGGCACTTCTTACATAAAACACATCTTACTCATCCTAAGTCAGTAATCATTTGTAAATATGCGATGTAAAGCATAAAATGTACAACATATTGTACATAAGTGGCAGCTGCTGGTCTTTCAAGTAAGGCAGGGGTGTCAAACTCAAATACAGAGTGGGCAAAAATTGAAAATTGAACAAAGCCACGGGCAAAAGTTGAACAAATTAACCTTTTAATAGGGACCCAAACAAGTTTTGCATTAAATATTGAACAAGCAAGGCTTATATAACTTTATAGTGACATGCAAAATCGAGTTTAAAATAATATTAATAATAATTAAAAAATATCAATGGCATATCAAATACAATTTAAATACAAATTGAATGCCTCTTTTCTATATACAGCCTTCTGAGGTAAATATCAACATTAACTTTTTCCACAGGCTAATAAATTTGAAAATAAAATCACAATGCATAAACCAACCATTCAGGACTTTAAACTGCTCAGTTTGCAACACACTGATCTAATCTGATGTGCCCAAGCCAGATACCTGGCATCTTTTCTTGGATGCTAGTTCATTAATGTCAGGGCTCAGGCTTTGAGCTTAGGCAACCTTCATTATCGAACGAAGGAGTTCATCAGTCATTATATCTCGTAGTCCGCCGAGACCACAGTCTTGGGGATGTGCCTTAAAGGCACTGCCTTTAACGTCGACTACGAGCTGTCGTCACATCTGCTTTTCATCCATTCTAACAACGTGCCAGCCCGATCACGCTACAATATACACCCCCGCTACCGCTACAATATACACCCCCGCTTCAACACTGTTTAATGCACTGTGACGCTACCACAATCAACAATCAATGAGAAGAAAGTTGTGTCAGCTGTCACAAAAGTAGCTTAATCTGAACAAAAGTCCAACGCATTTTAGCGCATGTTTAGTCAATGAAATGTAAACACAAAAGTATATATTTGTCCCTAGTGGTCATAGAACAATTGCCACGGTTGTTCGTGTATGATGCAACAACGTCACGTCAGTACAAGATGACAGCATGTTGTGCGACTAAAAAACCCCTAAAGTCAAGTTTGTACCTTGAGGTAATAAATTACTATAAATTGTCACTGGAATGACAGCTGGGAAGAAGTGTGAAATACACTATGTAGATGTGGCTTGGAGAGGACCCAGCGGCCTATAGAGCGGTGTCTCACCGCTAAACGGAACACTAAACTTACTACTAAGCTATCTGCTAAACTAGCTTTAGCATGATTGTCGTGCGAGGCTGACAACCAAACTAAAAGCTAGAATGTGACTCCAATTCCATCTGTTGTATCGAGCTTCTGTCATTACTAGTGAGTACTTATACATGTTAAATGTGTTTAATTAAAGTGTTTGGCGTATATCGATGGCCTAAACCTGAGTTGGGCTTTATGCATTTGGCGTGTACATTTAAGCAAACAATGGCAGTTGAAGAGAGATGGAGAGGGTTTTGGAGCTAAATCTAATGTAATTACAACAGTGACTTTTATTGCAAATGAAATGAGAGGAGAATGTCATTGTCAAGCTAGCAGAAGGGTTCGAAGGACAGAGCAGGTGTAAACATCAGCATAATCCAGACTTTATTAGAGTGTTAAAAGTAGACCTTTTTACTCGCCTTTGGTATTGGCAGGTGGTCTCGGAACATAACACCTGCAAATAGGGGTAATCTACTGTATACGTTTGTTAAACACTATCATACACAATTTAAAGGCCTACTGAAACCCACTACTACCGACCACGCTGTCTGATAGTTTATATATCAATGATCAAATCAAATCTTAACATTGCAACACATGCCAATACGGCCGGGTTAGCTAACTAAAGTGCAATTTTAAGTTTCACGCGAAATATCCTGCTGAAAACGTCTCGGTATGATGACGCCTGCGCGTGACGTCACGGATTGTGGAGGACATTTTGGGACAGCATGGTGGCCAGCTATTAGGTCGTCTGTTTTTATCGTAAAATTCCACAGTATTCTGGACATCTGTGTTGGTGAATCTTTTGCAATGTGTTCAATGAACAATGGAGACAGCAAATAAGAAAGCTGTAGGTGGGAAACAGTGTATTGCGGCAGGTGTTGTGCCGGATAATGCACCCCCGCCGTAGAATGCACCCCTGACTGTTGTGCCGGATACATAGCCGGTGTTTCATTGTTTACGTTCCCGAAAGATGACAGTCAAGCTTTACCATTGGCCTGTGGAGAACTGGGACAACAGAAACTCTTACCAGGAGGACTTTGAGTTGGATACGCAGACGCGGTACCGTGAGTACGCATGCAGCTGTGGCTTCCAAATTTTTGATCGCTTGCCTGTACGTGCGTGCCGCTATGTGCATGTCACGTACGTAACTTTGGGGTCTTTGGGGAAATATATGTGCTGTATGACCTTTGGGGAGGTGAACGGTACTTTGGGCTGTGGGATTGAGTGTGTTGTGCAGGTGTTTGAGTTGTATTGGCGGGTTATATGGACGGTATGGGGGAGGTGTTTGTTATGTGGGATTCATTTGTGGCATATTAAATATAAGCCTGGTTGTGTTGTGGCTAATAGAGTATATATATGTCTTGTGTTTATTTACTGTTTTAGTCATTCCCAGCTGAATATCAGGTCCCACCCGCCTCTCACAGCATCTTCCCTATCTGAATCGCTCCCACTGCCCTCTAGTCCTTCACTCTCACTTTCCTCATCCACGAATCTTTCATCCTCGCTCAAATTAATGGGGAAATCGTCGCTTTCTCGGTCCAAATCGCTCTCGCTGCTGGTGGCCATGATTGTAAACAATGTGCAGATGTGAGGAGCTCCACAACCTGTGATGTCACGCTACTCGTCTGCTACTTCCAGTACAGGCAAGGCTTTTTTATCAGCGACCAAAAGTTGCGAACTTTATCGTCGATGTTCTCTACTAAATCCTTTCAGCAAAAATATGGCAATATCGCGAAATGATGAAGTATGACACATAGAATGGACCTGCTATCCCCGTTTAAATAAGAAAATTGCATTTCAGTAGGCCTTTAACAGGAGCAAGAGAAGTGTCATGAGTTTTACACTCCAGTCCTGTCATTGCAAAATACGCTTTCACACGGGTCGCAACTACCTCTGCTCATAGGCGCCGATCTACATTTCTGCCAGTGGGTGCTCGGACGGGCGGTAAATCTGACGCTACTACACACGCGTTTTTTGCTTGGTGGCGAGAAAGAATTTGCCATCAATCCCACGTGAGTGCTCGGGCCCCAAAGCACCCACGGGATCGGCACCTATGCCTCTGCTGGTGAAACAATAAGACCTCTGAAGCCAGAATATGGCAGTTTGACTTTGGCCTCCACACTGCGATGCTGTTTATACAAAGAGTGACCTGGTAAAAAAGGCCAAAAAAGCAAAACAAATTAAAAAGGTGAAAAGTTGGCAAGTGAGTTTCATTAAGCCTTTGACAAACAATTACTGTGTCTTAATTCAGGGGCTGTTTCTTTACCATAGCCGCAGCGGGTGCAGATCTTGGTGGTTGTAGCAAGTATTGTTCAGAGTCGTGTATAAAGAGAGTATGGCCAACTCGGTTTTTGGCGATCTCCTCACTGATTGGTCAAAAGGCACTCACATGACTACAGGACGCCATGTCTACTACCAACTTTGAGCTGATGCTCTGTGTTTGTGGCACTACCTCGTAAGTTTTTTGAAGTGCATAAATGCCCTGTTATGCAGCATGGGGCTGTTTTGAATTGTGTAAAGCTTTGTGGTAAATTTTAAATGTGCTTTATAAATAAAGTTGATTTGATTTGATTTACATCGATTTCCCCACAATCAGGAAAAAGACAAAGTATGGGAAGTGAAGTTTCGCCAACAACACTGGAGAGCCACCAGTTACAGCGTCTTGTGCCAGGTGAACACACGACGCAACGACTGCGTTTTGTGAGAGAGAGAGAACACACAGAAGCTAACACAAATAATAACAGAAGAAATTAATATATTTAAGAGCTGGTTTGACAAAAACAAACTATCTTTGAATCTCAGTAAAACTAAAAAAATGCATGTCGGTGACAGCAGAAGACAAAGTCTAACACAAATACAAATAGACATTTAAAGAGTAAAATAAACCACATTTTGGGTGCAATAATAGATGGGAAATTGAACTGGAAATCTCATTAAAAAAATATACAACATAAAGTGGCAAGAATTACGACAATAATGAATAAAGCAAAATATGATCTGGGCCAAAAATCACTCCATATTCTCGACTGCTCGCCAGTGTTACCATATATGTGTTATTGTGCAGAAATATGGGGAAATAACTACAAAGGTACACTAATTGACTTACTATGTTACAAAAAAGAAAGATCAGTTATAATAATACATAATGAGTGATATATACAGTTGACATACTTCACACACAAGTAATCATTTCTCTGTGATTGTTGGTCCAAAGCTAATGAAGATTTTGGAAAAATGAGGGTCATAAGTAATTTTTTTGGTCATCCTGTGTATTCTTATTTACCATTATTGCGCCGTTGAGTGTGCGTTAGAGTGCCTGGAATGTAGCGTGTCTAATACGGCTGCAAAATTATACTTTCACAAAATTAAAGCATGTTTTATTGAAAGTTTATGAACTGGAGTATGTTTAGAACTATATATAGACATATTATTTTGGTTTATTTTGTCAGAAAAACTAATGTCAAAATGACAGCAATTGCATGCACCCGGGCACAGCCGCACACTTCCTTGTTAGCAAAGATGGCGCCTGTTGTTAAGCGCTCTCTTTATACTCTACTCTGATATTGTTGGGCCGGGAGAGCCCCCGACAAGGCTGCCAAAAAATATCTATTTGTCAGCTGTGGTGCCTCAAGGCCGCAGGAGTACTTATTTGCAATGTACATTTGCACCAATTGTGAGAGTAATGACAATCACAAACAAACAGAAAAAGCCTGGAGCTAAAGTCATTGAGAAGTTTCTTCAGTGCAAAAAATTATGACTAAATGGGTTGAAGCTGTATTTTCATTAGCATAAACAGGAGTTTAAAGTTTTAAGGTGGCATTTGATTACATTTGTGCTGCCATGGCCTATACTTACAGTGTTACATATTTCTGTAAACTTTTTTAATTATCATATATCTTTTCGAAGGGACTCAGATATATTTGAGAGTAGTCAGTGGGCCTGATCTAGTAGGACTTAAATACCACGTGCTAATTAACGTGCTTGTAGGCGAGTTGCGCGCGTTCTACGAACATTACATGTGCTATTCATACAGTTACTCGTGCAAACCGCCTTATTTAAATGAAGTTTTTGCGTGTCTACGCAGATTTAACCTCGGAGACATTCGATCATTTACTGCACATTCATGTTATCAAGCTTCTACCTTTTTTTTTACTGTTTTCAAACAAGCAGGAGACGTGTGCCGTTTTATGGGCATTTTAGAAGTGCAGTGCATCTATATTGAAACCCTTTTTTTTTTTTAATCGCTGAAGGTGCGTTCATGCTGCACTTACTACGCACGATGCAAAAACAATTAATACTTCAAAGAATCTTTTTTCATATAGGAAAAATGTCAATATATATTACGAGAAAAAAGCGAATGGCATTCAAAATAAAACGCCAACAGACACTAAGACAATTGAATGTTTTAAATCCGTCCGTTGAGTCATCTAGCATGCAGCTATAAAATTATAAAATAATGTTGCTGAATAGACAGTATGTCTAATATTCTTATTTCTGACAGTTCAAATATGTTGCACACACGTAGGATTGAGGATTCTCTGTCCATCGTCTTTCTTTGCAGTACACGCACTTCCTTTCTTAAAGACGTGTGCGTAATTGTCAGTTAGCACACAGTTTTTGCTAAATAAAACGCAAAATAGTGCTCGCAAAATAGTGAATAGTGTTGATAAATCACATTGCGCATGCTGTATAATATATTTGCATCTGCTACTCCCAGTATTGTGGGCATTTTGATAATCAGCATTTAGTCTGGACATTCATGAAGACAGATGCTAAATGGGTTGCTGTCCTTATTCTGCTCACTTAAGAGACACAATCCACTCCGCACAAGCTTGGTGGATCAGTTTTGTGTGTGCACTATCAAGTTTGCACACGTTTTAGTGCACACAAAACTTTAGTAGATCAGGCCAAGTGTTGCACAGAATCCATGTCCTCTTAAAATAACACTAAACAAAACCATTATTGTCTCAAAAGCTGGCAGTATTTATACTGCTATGCATACACTGACTACTCTAAAGTATACCACATTTTCATGCCTCTTGGGGTGAAGAGGTGTGAGGAGTGTACTCCCCTTTGTGAGATTTTTTATGGACTGGGTTACAGGGGGCAGTAAAGGGTTGTAGTATTTTGCAAAAGGCATGGAAAGAAGGCCACATTTGTAGGTCAGTTGTGCAACCTCCAAAGGATTTGATTTGGGACACAGTAAAATAACACATGTTTGTCAACATTAAAGAAGCAGGCATGTTGTGTAAAAAAGTGATAACACACAAAAGGGACCTGTTGTTTGCACATCATAATGGATTAAGTAGTGAAACAGCGGTGTGTCTACTTCATTTCACATAAACACCAGAATATGTACCGTATTTTTCGGAGTATAAGTCGCATCGGAGTATAAGTCGCACCTGCCGAGAATGCATAATAAAGAAGGAAAAAAACATGTTTAAGTTGCACTGGAGTATAAGTCACATTTTTGGGGGAAATTTATTTGATAAAACCCAACACCAAGAATAGACATTTGAAAGGCAACTTAAAATAAATAAAGAATAGTGAACAACAGGCTGAATAAGTGTACGTTATATGAGGCATAAATAACCAACTGAGAACGTGCCTGGTATGTTAACGTAAAATATTATGGTAAGAGTCATTCA
The DNA here is from genome assembly GCF_033978685.3 of Nerophis lumbriciformis. NCBI lineage: Eukaryota > Metazoa > Chordata > Actinopteri > Syngnathiformes > Syngnathidae > Nerophis > Nerophis lumbriciformis. The sequence continues at coordinate 35,305,067 of NC_084555.2, forward strand.
AATAACTATAACATAAAGAACATGCTAAATGTATACCAAACAATCTGTCACTCCTAATCGCTAATTCCGATGAAATCTTATACGTCTAGTCTCTTACGTGAATGAGCTAAATAATATTATTTGATATTTTACGGTAATGTGTTAATAATTTCACACATAAGTCGCTCCTGAGTATAAGTCGCACCCCCGGCCAAACTATGAAAAAAACTGCGACTTATAGTCCGAAATGATAAAATATAGTTCAAATACACATTCAAATGGTGAAGAACTGCAACTCAAAACATAATGTTACCAACAGCACACATACTGTACGTTTGCCAAAAATAAATGATGAAATAAGTCAGACAGGCTTCAGGTAGAGAGGCGCTGCATGTGCCTAAGGAGTGTGTCCACATCTTACAGTACATATCTGCGTTACATTTCACCCTCCGTCTGTCAGCTCTCTCACTGCAGATGGCTTCGCAACTCGCTGCCCTCCCCCTCAGCCTCGCCGAGCTCTGGCCACCACCAACCAGATATCACCCGGACAGCTATGTCAGTCTGGCGGGGCAAGCCTGCTCACACCGCCTACTCTGGTGGGATCTTTTCACCTCCGAGCATCTCTATTTATTATACAGTTTCCCATTAATCATTTTGAAGATAAAAGCCACAGCGGAAGATGGAGTCCATGAATTTGTTTGTTGATCATTTCCATGGATGTACAGTGACTGGCGTTTGTGTAAGACATATTCTGAATGTAATGACATGGATCCTGGTCTTGTATTCTCGTCACATCCATCTCCATTTGAATAGGTGAGGTTTCCACTCTTGACCTGAGGCAGCTAAATAGGAGTCTTAAGTCCAATGGAGAAAAGCGGCACAACCTCAGGTGACGTATACATGGAAATCAGCTTTCTGGGGACATGGATGCTACTGGTGGCCCACTGGGCTGTCCATGAGCAGGCTGGAGTCGTTAGTGTCAGTGGGGTCTTGGAGCTGAGTCTCATTGGTCTGAATGTGGTCTTCCTCTCCCGCCTCATCTTCTTCTTCTTCTACAGGGCCGTGGCTTGAACTCTGGGAGCTGGCCATGGCGCCATAGCTGTGGTGGGCCGGAGAGGGCATGGGGGTCAGCGCGAGCTCTGGCTCCAGCAGGACAGATGCCACAAACATCTGAAAGAAGATCAACATATATACAGTAGCTGTGTCTCACAGTCAATCGGGTCATTGGGTTGACACAGATTTGAGTAGTTTCACATAACAGAGGCTTTATTTAAGACTCTAAAGACTTACTCTGTTTGAATTTCAATACTGCTTTTGATAAAGCAGTCAGTAATATGAATACTGTACATAACAATGATAGGCCCATTATGACATGTAAAAAGGATCACTCTGGGAGTTTCACATGCTGCATTACGTAATATTAGTATTATGAATAAGTTCAAAATCTTAAGGGTCATACACCTGCCGCCTCTCATTCTGCTGTGCGCTCTGCTGAGCGCACCACGGGTATTGCCCCTCGGCTGCGGTCGCGCCTCCGCGCGGCTGCAATGATTCTGCAATCAACACACCTGCCCATGATGAGCGACCTGCCTTCATAAGCCAGCGTGTCTTGAGATCCAGTGCCAGAACGTAGCTTCTCGTATCCGTACAGTAAGCCAATACGTCTCCAGCCTTCTCGCATGTGCTTCTCCTCTCTCTGTGTTCCCTCCCCGTCATATTCATTGTGTCTCGTGTTGTGTCGTTCTCCAGCTTCCCGTCACCCTTCCTCGTCGTCAAGCTGTGTGTCTCGTCTCCCTGGATCCCCTCTGGACTTCCTCTTGCCTCTCTGGACTTCGACCTCATGCCTGCTTACTGACCACGACGCCTCGCTCGAGTCCTTGATCTTCCGCCTGCCTTTTGACTTCCGAGCCTGCTTTGCCCTCTTTGGACTTCTGCCTCGATCTCAACACGCACCTTCAACACCCGCTGGTAACCGCTCACATATAATTACCACACATAGTCACACTTCATATATTTGGATTACGCACACATCTAACGCACATACCAAGCTGTTAATAAATACGCTGACAGCTAACGACGTCACTGTCTCACTGCCGTCTTCTTTTCCCGTTGCACTGTCACACAAAATATATTGTGGAGTGCCTCAAGGCTCAATGCTTTGACCTCTGTGTGTTAATGTTTTATCTTTAAATCCACCCTTTTAAAGTGATTTGCTTAATTGTTCAATGGCTGGAAAGAACAAATAAAACCGCTAAAAGACTGTAAAGATGTTGCGTTGGGAGATATTAATAAAGTATTTTTTTGTTTTATATACCTTTCATTTAACTGCCAATTATAATAGAGCCCAACGGTTTGTACCATTCACAAGGAACTTCTCGCATCACCTAGATCTTTCTAATCGACTATAAATTGAGAACAATAAATATATGCATATTTGAAGGGTTTAGAAATTGTTGTCAAAATGTGAAAACAAATTACAAAATATACATGTCAAGTTAAAATCTCATAGGCTCAAGTTATTATTGTCAGGCCACTCATTTCTTTTTTTTTTTTAGTAATTTCTGGCTAAAGCATACCAAACTATTTCACACTACAACTTTGCCCAGAGTACGATTAATTTAAGGCCTAATTACGGGTATATAATACTCAAATGTACTGTATGTAGTGCTGTGCCTGACACATTCAGAGTAGTTTGAGTGATTATAGTAAGTTTATAATAAAACATGCTGTGACGCTTGTTTACATTTTAGTAAAATTATATCAAGGCAAGATGCTTATTCTTTGTTTGTTGTGTCAGAAATTCTTGTTATATTTTTGTTGTATGATGTCAAATATTACCTTAAAAAAACGTCTGTCTGAAATCACCTTACATTACATCACGCTGTAATTTAATAATATCGGGGCATCATGTTTTGGAGACAGAGTGGGTAAATTTGATTGACAGCTATTTTATAGCTCGTGAAGCCAGCATTTGTTGCTGTTTAATCTCGAATGTCAAGAGTTTCAAAGCAGCATGTCAATACATTATTACCCTTCAGGACAATTTCAAATGAAACACCCAAACAAAAGTCAATTTGTGTCTGATGTAGCCAACTAAAGGAGATTACCAAGTCCATTCAAAACCAGCATATAACAAAAATATGTTACTGTACACTTGAAGCTGTGGTTGAAGTAACTGTACTCCTGTCTGCATCAGTGAATGTTCGCTCTGTTGGCTGAGTGGACATCTGAAACAAACACACATGTTACATAAAATAAAGGCGAGTGGCACTAAAAACGTCATTCATTATTTAGAAGCGCATCTAAAGTTGAATTTGGCCTACCTGGTAGCTTGTTGACTTGTCCGGTTGCTTCTTAAGGCACAGGCGGAAAAAGGAAATGGCAACAGAGGAAAGCAGGGACACCAAAGTAAACAGAGTAATGGGATGTACTGAACCTGTGAAAGCAGCACACAACTCTTCATGTCACCATTGAATAATGCCTAATACAGTGACCTGGATGAATGAGAACGTCCATTGCCATGATACAATGGCAGGTCATAAGTGTGGATGGAAGTGAAGAAGTACCTAATCTGAGAACGGAGAAGAAAAGCAGCCAGAAGATACAGAGGATGGGAGCCAAGATGACCTGATGGATGGCGGCTCTGTGGATGCGCTGATTGAGCTTGGTGGGAACGTATGCATAGTAGATGTTGTAACGGTCCACCATGTGCTTGAGGATTACATAGAGCAAACCTGAAAAAGGGGCAATAACACAAATATATTTTGATCAGCATCAAAGGCAGCCCTAAGACCACAAGGCATTTTTTATAAGTCTTTTCATTCCCTATAGAATAAATAATACGATTTTACACATGGAAAACAATTTCAGAGAGCAGCGATATAAGTGTCTGACCGTGTTCAGTAGAATTCACTGATGTCAAAAGATAATTGTTTTTCTAATAATCAGAATAATCACTTTTTATTAATCAAGTTAAATCAATTAATCTCGTAAAATGACCCAAATAATTTGACAGCAATACAATTGTACTGACAGAATGTCACACAAAAATAAAAAAAATATTTTATTTGAATGCAAGTCATTTATTTGTTCGAAACCTAGTAAAGTGTTATCTTAAAGTCCCGTTGGGATGTATTGTGAAGTGAAATTTGCCACTGTGTCTCCTCACTCATCTTTTCACTGGTCAGGCACTGACATGATCACTGACAGTAATAAACCTGCGTTTATTTTATGCATGATTAATGTGCAATTTATTTTCTGATTAATCACATGCATTAATGTGTTAAAACTATGACAGATCTAGTAGAATTCCACAACTAAAAACATGCACATTTTGTTAGATGGTCAGTAGGTGTGAATGGTTGTTTGTCTACATGTACGCTGTAATTGGATTCCCAATCTCGCCCCAAATCACCTGGGATAGGCTCCAGCTTACTTGTGACCCAAATGAGAACAAGCGGAAACGAAAACTGATTGATGGAAATTAAATTCCACTTGACGCACAATACGGCTTCTGACTGTGCATATGCCATAAAAGGTATGGGTGAATGTAATTTGAATGAAAATATAAATCTATGAGATTGCATTTTGTGGACATGTTTTATCATTCAAATATTTGTATATAAAAAAACCAAGACCCCATCAGATACTATATTAGCCTCTTTTTGTTTGCCAAAACAGAAGTTTTGATTGGAGAAGTGAATTTGGTGGGGCTTGTGGAGCCACGGGCCAAGACATGAGCATATATTGGTGGTCTGGCAACAAAGAAACTGCTGTTCTAAGTGTTTGGAACAACAACAACAACAGCAAATTCACACTTCGGACTGGCAGGTGTAATAGGAGCATGAGGTTACACACACAAACACACAGAGCAGGGGTTTAAGAAAAATCGCTGAGTGTCTCTCACCAAAGGGTGTAATAATGGGGCATGTGATGCTATAGGTCACGCTGACAGCAAAGATACACATGGTCCAAGCGTACTCCAGGCCGAACTGGAACTCATATGTCTGGCTCTGTGTGCGGATACACAAGCACAATAAAACTTAACAATCTGGCAAATCCAAAAACCCTTGACCGAGCGTGAGGCCATCTGCTAACCCGCTTGACATGAATGCGCTCAGCCTGGGACTTGGCAAAGCAAAGGCGAAGGCCATACACCGTCAGCGCCGGGATACGAAGTAGCTCCATGGCGGTGCCAATCAGCCCGGACGTGATCACGTAATTCACAAAGAACGCGCCGTTGTCAGGGAGAAACACACACCTGCACGGACAGAGACAATATATCACCTTTCTGTTTTCAGGAAAGATATTGACATTGTTTTTACATTTTAAACATCTTACTGGAATTTGACATCCTTTTCATCCAGAAAGTTGACATCAAAAAGCCATGTGAAGAACACGTCAAGACTGTAAAGAAAAGCAGGTTGAGGTGGTTTACGTCAATACACACTTGAAATTCAAAATAGGTACAAGTGCTGCTGTGAGTGTACCTGGACAGACCAAGTGAGGGCAGGATAAGGACCATAAACACCAGAAGAAAAAAGCACTTGTGCATTGTGACCTGGTTCTCACCGGATCTGAACAAATTAGATGCATGACAGGGGCATCAGTGTGTAGGGCTTACACAGACACTTCTATTCGGAATACCTGCACAACAATTTATTACTGCCTTAGTTAGCAAAATAACTCCAAAAGTGGTGAGTGCATTTTACTGTAATTCTCAGGAAGTGTCAAAAATGGGATAAGGAACAAGTGATTCGATTTTGGAGGTGCTCTAGATCATTTCTACTAGATTATCTTACAATTATGTTACGAGGCTGAACTTCTGTGTGTTTGCTACCAGCCCAACCTCAACAGCGATAAAGAGAATGGATGACTGAAAATATTTTTCTCTCCGTTTATTTCATTTCGCTACAGAACAAACCCTCTTGCAGATTGTTTGGAACCAACAGACAAAGAAAACAAGCACAAACGGACATTGAGCTATTAAAGGCCTACTGCAACCCACTACTACCGACCACGCAGTCTGATAGTTTATATATCAATGATGAAATCTTAACATTGCAACACATGCCAATACGGCCGGGTTAGCTTACTAAAGTGCAATTTTAAATTTCGCGCAAAATATCCTGCTGAAAACGTCTCGGTATGATGACGTCAGCACGTGACGTCACGGATTGTAGAGGACATTTTGGGACAGCATGGTGGCCAGCTATTAAGTCGTCTGTTTTCATCGCAAAATTCCACAGTATTCTGGACATCTGTGTTGGTGAATCTTTTGCAATTTGTTCAATGAACAATGGAGACAGCAAAGAAGAAAGCTGTAGGTGGGAAGCGGTGTATTGCGGGCGGCTGCAGCAACACAAACACAGCCGGTGTTTCATTGTTTACATTCCCGAAAGATGACAGTCAAGCTTTACCATTGGCCTGTGGAGAACTGGGACAACAGAGACTCTTACCAGGAGGATTTTGAGTTGGATGCGCAGACGCGGTACCGTGAGTACGCATGCAGCTGCGGATTCCAAACATTTGATCGCTTGCCCGTATGTGCATGCCGCTATGTGCATGTCACGTATGTAACTTTGGGGAAATATATGTGCTGTATGAACTTTGGGGAGGTGAACGGTACTTTGGGCTGTGGGATTGAGTGTGTTGTGCAGGTGTTTGAGTTGTATTGGCGGGTTATATGGACGGGAGGGGGGAGGTGTTTGTTCTGTGGGATTAATTTGTGGCATATTAAATATAAGCCTGGTTGTGTTGTGGCTAATAGGGTATGTGTATGTCTTGTGTTTATTTACTGTTTTAGTCATTCCCAGCTGAATATCAGGTCCCACCCGCCTCTCACAGCATCTTCCCTATCTGAATCGCTCCCACTGCCCTCTAGTCCTTCACTCTCACTTTCCTCATCCACGAATCTTTCATCCTCGCTCAAATTAATGGGGAAATCGTCGCTTTCTCGGTCCGAATCGCTCTTGCTGCTGTTGGCCATGATTGTAAACAATGTGCAGATGTGAGGAGCTCCACAACCTGTGACGTCACGCGCATATCGTCTGCTACTTCCGGTAGAGGCAAGGCTTTTTTATCAGCGACCAAAAGTTGCGAACTTTATCGTCGATGTTCTCTACTAAATCCTTTCAGCAAAAATATGGCAATATCGCGAAATGATCAAGTATGACACATAGAATGGACCTGCTATCCCCGTTTAAATAAGAAAATCGCATTTCAGTAGGCCTTTAAGGGAAACAGCAATTTTTGGGTAATTTTGCCAATAATTCACAATCCCTATGTAAGACAAGAAAACATGTATTTCTTTTTTATTAACCCCCCCCCTCCCAAAAAAAAAATCACTCATTTTAAAAATAATTGTGTTCATTATAACATTTCCTTCGCGACAGGCGCATGCACGTCTGTGCGAGTGTAATAGAAGGTGACTTGGCTTCGAGCCCCGCTCGGAGCAATAGGAAAAAAACAAAGCAATCAAAAGAGAGAGAGCAGACAAATGCTAGACAAAGCTGAGATGTTTATGAATGACAGCTATGAACACCAATCACTGCATTCCGCCGTCAAAATCAGAGGGCCCTGATTGGGTGGGGTTCTTGGGCTATGCATTAAGGCAACCTTGAGTACACGGTGGCTAACAATGAAGCTAATGGGAGTCATCCTCATCGCTCATAAAGCCCTCTAAAAAACATTTAAAAAAATGCCAACAATACTGCATTAACATGTTTTGACATGAATATTAACCAGGTATTAGCAATATTGTTTTACACGCTTATGCTGAGGAACTACTTTTAGCGGTGCTGTGATCACAGCGCAGTAACTACCTTATGCAGCTCTTGACATACTGAGCCGGTGAGCTGCTGCATCACCTCGTTGTTTGTATTTCTTGTTTAGCACTTAGCACTTGCTGGGTTGCATATGACCTGGTGTCTGTTTTTCTTCTTCGCGGCTTAATTCACATAATGGTAAACCAGCTTGAGCGTAGCATTCAAACACGTGAGAGTGAGTGTATTCCGTATTGTTTACTGTTCTTGGGTGTTCCAACTTTCAATCGTTCAAATAGAGGGACAGCAAAGAGCTTTCATAAAGTTCCGGAATAAGTCGTTCATAAAGGTAATAAAGTCAGAGAAAAAACGAAAGTGCGTCAAAGGAAATAGCCCTTAAAAATATCACTTTTTATCATCTTGTGGGTTACAATTGGACCATGCTCATGTCTGCAGGTATAACTTTGTAAAATCTTTGATTTGTTTGAGAAACCTTCTGTGATGCAATTGAGTTTATTCTCCAGTTCTATTAACAGTGTTTGAGAGCAAACAAATAAATGTAAAGAAAAGACAAGAGATCACATTAGTTTGTTTTTGTTCTTTGGTGGTTGCGATGCCGAAATATAACTACGAAGACCTGGTTGTGCAAATAAACTTACGTCATGTTAAGTCCTAGTAATAAATAATGTAATTGTAGGTCCAATCCTCTATATTTTTGTTGTCTGTTTTTATAGCAGACACTAAAAGCTTAGTTGTTGTCGTGCAGGAAAGCCAAGTTTTTTATTCAACATGAATGACCACATTATAGTGTTTTTGATGATATTTGTTAGCATCAAGAAAATATCTTTAATAGTATTAATTAACTAGATGAACAAATCTCTTGTAGTCTCAACAGCATATACTATATCTTGATATCGCTAGCAAACATTGCTGAACAACAGGGACATCAATAGCTAAATAATGAGACAAAATATGAACTTCACAACATAAAAACAACTGCAGACATGAATTGTAGATGAGACTAATATTGGTAGCAGGAAATCAACTGCAAACAAACTTTTTCCCATTAGCTGCACGATTACAGCAGCACGGCACTCGTTACACGTCAATCAAATACGGTACTTAGCGATGCACGAATTGATCTAACATTGTCTTTCACCGATTAATGCTTAATTTGTGGACCCCTCCAGATGTCTAGACATGATGTGCCTCCAATCTTTTCTTCTTTAAATCCTTGTTAGTGTCAAATGAAATGAGGTCGAGCCGTGCAGTAACGTCTTGGTGATGATGAATGCTTTAAATCTTTAAAAAATATTTTTTCTTAAGAGTGTATAAATCCACTCCCATCCTATTCTAAATATTTTTGTCATGATCGCTTATATATTTGCCTGTAACCTTTCAAAATATGCCAAAATCTTCACTGATCAAGGTAAATGAACAGTAATTTAATGGGACTCGAGACCAGGGGTGTCCAAACTTTTTGACTGGGGGCCCGCATTGGGCTTATAAAATTGGGCTGGGGGCCGAAAGCCGACGTCAAGCATAGCAACATATACTGAACAAAAATATAGCCACGACAGTTTTGTTTTTGCTCCCATTTTTCATGAGTTGAACTCAAATATCTAAAACTTTAACTATATACACAAAATACCTATTCCTCTTAAATATTGTTCACAAAGCTGTCTAAAGCTGTGTTAGTGAGCATTTGTTCTTTGCCAAGATAATCCATCCCACCTCACATGTGTGGCATATCAAGATGCTGATTAGCAGCATGATTATTGCACAGGTGTGCCTTAGGCTGCCCACAATAAGAGAGGGGAGGTGGGGGGGTATCTGGTGTGACCATCATTTGCCTCACGCAGTGCAACACATCTCCTTCGCATGAGTTGATCAGGTTGTAGATTGTGGCCTGTGGAATGTTGGTCCACTTCTCTTCAATGGCTGTGCCAAGTTGCTGGATATTGGCAGAAACTGGAACACGCTGTCGTATACTCCGATCCACAGCATCCCAAACATGCTCAATGGGTGACATGTTCGGTGAGTACGCTGGCCATGCAAGAACTGAGATGTTTTCAGCATCCAGGAATTGTGTACAAATCCTTGCAACATGGGGCTGTGCATTTAATGCTGCAACAATGGGCCCCAGGATCTCGTCACGGTGTCTCTGTGCATTCAAAATGGCATCAATAAAATGCACTTGCGTTCGTTGTCCGTAACATACTATAACCCCACCCCCACCATGGGCCACTCCATTCCCAACGTTGACATCAGAAAAGCGCTCTCCCACACGATGCCACACACCCCATCTGCCCTGAGTAGTGAAAACTAGGATTCATCCGTGAGGAGAACACCTCTCCATCGTGCCAGGCGCCATCGAATGTCAGCATTGGCACACTTAAGTCGGTTACGACAACGAACTGCAGTCAGGTCGAAACCCCGATGAGGATAACGAGCAAGCAGATGAGCTTCCCTGAGACGTTTCTCAGTTTCTCAATTGTTGCAACAGCTGTCCAGGTGGCTGGTCTCAGATGATCATGGAGGTGCACCTGCTGGATGTGGAGATCCTGGGCTGGTGTGGTTACACGTGGTCTGCGGTTGTGAGGCCGGTTGGATGTACTGCCAAATTCTCTTAAACACCTTTGGAGACGGCTTATGTTAGATAAATTAATATTTAATTCACGGGCAAGAGCTTTGGTGGACTTTCCTGCAGTCAGCATGCCAACTGCACGCTCCCTCAAAACTTGCAACATCTGTTGCAATGTGCTGTGTGATAAAACTGCACATTTCAGAGTGGCCTTTTATTGTGGGCAGTCTAAGGCACACCCGTGCAATAATAATGCTGTTTAATCAGCATCTTGGTATGCCACACCTGTGAGGTGGGATGAATCATCTTGGCAAAGAAGAAATGCTCACAAACACAGATTTAGACAGATTTGTGAACAATATTTAAGAGGAATAGGTCTTTCGTGTTTATAGTAGAAGTTTTAGATCGTTGAGTTCAACTCATGAAAAATGGGAGCAAAAACAAGTGTTGCGTTTATATTTTTGTTCAGTGTATACATACCCGCACACGCACACACAAATATATATAGCCTATATAACTGTATATGAGTACATATTTTTATAATATAATGGATATATAATTAATAATTATTATAAGTGGTGGTTGTAAAAGAACAACTCCTACCTTGTTTACTTCCGTGACAACCTCCTTGAAGTTTTTTAATCAATCAGAAATATTAAGGAGCTAAAATGCAACAAACATGGATAAGTGTGGAGTTTTGCATGCCTAGTAATGTATTTAAATGACTGTAATTATTTTATGTTTTTAATGTTGATTGGATGTTTTTTTTTTTATAATATCCACAAAGTTCAATGAGCAGGTTGTGTTATGTCTGACCATGTTTGTTGAATATTTGTGCTGGTTGATTTTTTTTCTCTGCACTATGACTTTTGTTTGGATTGGGTCATTAAGTGAATGCTGTGCTGTGTGATTGGCCAGATGGTGACAATTTGGCAACTATTAATCCGCTGGCTATTTGTATATGGCCAAATTTTTTATGGAACTAAAAAACAAATTTAGACACCCCTGCTCTAGACCATCGCCTGAAACCCGGAAGTGCCTTTAGATCATTTGATTGCAACCCAGCAATAGTGCTACTTGCTGGATCTGCTTATCACTAAACTTCTAAAATGTGTAGGTCATCCTTCTTATATTCAGAGTCAAAAATATAAGTATCTGGATCATCTTTTGTCCCAAAGTCGTCATTGTTGACTTTCATGAAGTCTGCCATGATTAGTAGTAATTGTTGTTGAAGGAAATAGCGAACGTTGTGATGTGTCTTTAAAATTAAAGCGCCGCCCTACGCTTAAAATGACGAAAATATGTAAATATTACATGTTTTTATGAATGTGCCTGTTACCCTGTATTTTTGGACTATAGAGCGCACCGGTATATAAGCAGCAACCACAACATTCTTGAAATGTTTTTCCATATATTAGCGGCACCGGTGTCTGTAACACGGCAGTAAAACGGTTGATCAAACAAAAACAATGTATTGTTTCAGTTTCACAAATTCCTCAGTAAATTCATCGTCATGGACCCGCTAACTCCGGAAGCTAACACTCCAATCAGCTAAACAGACTCAATAACTCCACAGTGATCCATCCATCCATCCATTTTCTACCGCTTATTCCCTTCGGGGTTGCGGGGGGTGCTGGAGCCAATCTCAGCTACAATCGGGCGGAAGGCGGGGTACACCCTGGACAAGTCGCCACCTCATCGCAGGGCCAACACAGATAGACAGTGATGTCTTTGTCAATTTCCTGAGGAATTTGTGAAACTGGAACAATACAAAAATAATTCCATTGTCAGGTAATAATACTAACACAGACACTCGTAAACATGTTAGTATTTTGGCTAATACTAACGACGCTAGCGTCATTACATTTTGATAGCACATAAAAATATGCATGAACGACATTACACATGGGATGGTTAAGTAAGAATTGTTTTGTTATATTGTAAAACTTACAAACAATGCTTGGAGTGACGGACTAAGAATTCATTCGAGTAGAAATGCTATGGATGATTAAAAGACAGAACTGCACTTCCACTTCCAGTTCAGAGCTTTAAACAGCAGAAAAACACTTACAGGGATTCACCCAGCAGCACCTGCAGGGAGCGAACTCGTGAGCTGTCCTATCCATTGCATCAACACGTTGGCTAGCAAAAGTCTCACTCCACTGTATCTTAAAGGCCTACTGAAACCCATTACTACCGACCACAAAGTCTGATAGTTTATATATCAATGATGAAATCTTAACATTGCAACACATGCCAATACGGCCGGGTTAGCTTACTAAAGTGCAATTTTAAATTTTGCGCGAAATATCCTGCTGAAAACGTCTCGGTATGATGACGTCAGAGCGTGACGTCACGGATTGTGGAGGACATTTTGGGACAGCATGGTGGCCAGCTATTAAGTCGTCTGTTTTCATCGCAAAATTCCACAGTATTCTGGACATCTGTGTTGGTGAATCTTTTGCAATTTGTTCAATGAACAATGGAGACAGCAAAGAAGAAAGCTGTAGGTGGGAAGTGGTGTATTGCGGCAGGTGTTGTGCTGGTTAACGCACCCCCGCCGTAGAATGCACCCCTTGACTGGTGTGCCGGATAACACAGCCGGTGTTTCATTGTTTACATTCCCGAAAAATGACAGTCAAGCTTTACCATTGGCCTGTGGAGAACTGGGACAACAGAGACTCTTACCAGGAGGACTTTGAGTTGGATACGTAGACACGGTACCGTGAGTACGCATGCAGCTGCGGCTTTCAAACATTTGATCGCTTGCCCGTACGTGCGTGCCGCTATGTGCATGTCACATACGTAACTTTGGGGACTTTGGGGAAATATATGTGCTGTATGAACTTTGGGGAGGTGAACAGTACTTTAGGCTGTGGGATTGAGTGTGTTGTGCAGAGGTTTGAGTTGTATTGGCGGGTTATATGGACGGGAAGGGGGAGGTGATTGTTATGCGGGATTAATTTGTGGCATATTAAATATAAGCCTGGTTGTGTTGTGGCTAATAGAGTATATATATGTCTTGTGTTTATTTACTGTTTTAGTCATTCCCAGCTAAATATCAGGTCCCACCCGCCTCTCACAGCATCTTCCCTATCTGAAACGCTCCCACTGCCCTCTAGTCCTTCACTCTCACTTTCCTCATCCACGAATCTTTCATCCTCGCTCAAATTAATGGGGAAATCGTCGCTTTCTCGGTCCGAATCGCTCTCGCTGCTGGTGGCCATGATTGTAAACAATGTGCAGATGTGAGGAGCTCCACAACCTGTGATGTCACGCTACTCGTCTGATACTTCCGGTACAGGCAAGGCTTTTTTATCAGCGAACTTTATCGTCGATGTTCTCTACTAAATCCTTTCAGCAAAAATATGGCAATATCGCGAAATGATCAAGTATGACACATAGAATGGACCTGCTATCCCCGTTTAAATAAGAAAATCGCATTTCAGTAGGTCTTTAACAACTGTCTTTTTGCGCCACGAAAGAGTGAAACCATACTTGATCAGGGTGGTGCAGCCACTTTAAGGATGAAATACTTCGATCCATCACCATTCCCTCAGACTAGAGCTGATTTATCTAGACTTTAAGCATCCTCTTAGACAACTTTTTCAGTTGCCATCGATTAAATGCCTTGAGATTGTGGAATTGCATGTCTCCAGATAGTTCGGGTGCCTAATGTTGTGGCCCGTAAGCGCTCTATTGAACATGATTAACACATAATGAGAAATCATGCCACGGTGTGTCAGCTGACTTGTTATGGAGCTGGCGGGCTCATTAGCACGGACGAGGCATTTCACTTCAGTAAACAGTTGATTTGCATTCGGTCCTTCACACATCACGCCTGCACAACACGTTTGTGGGGGTGGTTATGTAAAGACAGGGCGCTGATAGGTGCTGCATGAGGTTGTCTCCTTATGTGCAGCTGCTCTGCTCCGCCTCCCGCCGCACCGAGGAGCAGTGCATGATGACTGCTGTGCATATCGCTATCCTCACATGGAGATCTCTATGACAACCTTCCCAGAATAACAGTGCGACTAGAGTGACAGAGGGAAGTAGCGAGAGCAACATGGTGAACGAGGGAAAAAATTATTGAGATGAAAAATGATGCATTGCACATGAGGATCCATTTGAAGAATTATTAGGGCGGAGAATATTGGGACTACCTGGTCCAGTGGGACTCGAACACGGCTGAGTAGTAGACAACAAATGGCAGCAGTACTGAAAACATCCAAAGCAGGAGGGTTGGGAAGAATTGAGTGATGACAGGACTCTGAATTGGACAGAGAAAATGGATAAATCAATAAAAGGGGGTCAAACGGCAGCTTTGATTTCACTTGGCCTCCACCTCTGACCTGCAGACTTTCCACAGGCCTGGTGACGTTGAACTTATCCATGGTGTTGACGATTATGGCGGGAGTGGTAAGAAAGAAGAGCAGCAGAAAGAGGAGGATGTTGAGGAGGATGCAGCGAAGCCACCAGCGAGATCCACAGACTGACAGGTTTTCCCTAGTGTGAGGGGGTGGAAGGATAATGAGCCTCAACATCCAGCAGGACAGTTCTCACCTTCTCCACTTGACATATTTGTACTTGATGTTGTGACACGGGCCTGAAATAGCCATGGTTAACCTCTTGTACGCAAAGAACACTTTCATACACTAAATTGCAACCAATCAGCAACAAAAATTGCCGCCGCGTCTCTGCTTGACCGCAGAGGCGTCTGCTGTTGCATAATTTGAGAGAGGCTAATACATTTGCAAGACAAATACAAAGCAAACCAAATCATCAATAGTATTAATCTTTGAAGGCTTATTTGAGTTACAGTATTCTCATTTTTCTTGAATAAGCAAATGAAATGGAGGAATTACAAATATGAATTTTAAGTCAACAGTTCCAGATGTTTGAAAAACTTTCTTACATACAACTGTGTCTAAATGAAGTGTTGATAAGACTCTTGATAGAGGGACTGGTCACAGCATCATGGCCACTTGCAATTTCTATTGAGATGATAACAATTCTTGACGGACACTGTCAAAAGGTATATGAGTTAACATAATGGTAATTATAATAGTATATACAGTAAGGGTGTCCTGATACTTTTTAAAATTTCCCATAAGATACAGATATTGGAGCCTTGAGTATTGGCTAGTACCGATATTAATCTAATACAGTCCAAGCAGGAATCATATTTTGTTATTTTTTGGTGTGGAATGTAAGAAAAGGTTTGATCAAGTGAAATTACTCAAAGAGAGAACAATGGTAAGTAAGAAATACACTAACCTATTTATGAGTAACCGTCTGGGATGTTTTTAAGTTGAAGTGGAGTAGTAATTGTTTTGGCAGCACCAAGTGGCCACAAAAATGTGTGAAGCAAAGCTGATGATGCAGTAAGTTGAAGGATGCGGACACGTTTGTTCCAGGATAATACACTTCTGCCTTGGATGAATGTATTGTATGTGTAAATGACATGCAACTATAATTATTGTATGCTTGCTTATATTGACAAATGTCTGTTATAGACTGCAATATTGTTCAATTTAGAACACTTATTATGTATGCCTAGCTTGTGTGCGATTGTGTGCTTAACTCTTGTGTAGCTAATAGCTTTACACAGGCAAACTGCTTGTATCGAGGTGCTTATGTCAGAGATTTTAAATGCAAGACGATATAATCCGATATTTTTTTATTTTGCGGCGTGGTGCAGTTGGGAGAGTGGCCCTGCCAGCAACCTGACGGTTCCTGGTTCAATCCCCACCTTCTACCAACCTCGTCACGTCCGTTGTGTCCTTGAGCAAGACACTTCACCCTTGCTCCTGATGGTTAGGGCCTTGCATGGCAGCTCCCGCCATCAGTGTGTGAATGTGTGTGTGAATGTGGAAATAGTGTCAAAGCGCTTTGAGTACCTTGAAGGTAGAAAAGCGCTATACAAGTATAACCCATTTACCATTTATAACCCATAATGGAGCGATATCTGATTCTCGGGATCGGGATACCCCAAATAGTATAGATTATTTCGAGCAAGCAAAGGTGGTTCCCTTCACTTGGTGTCTTCAAAATTTTTTAAAACTCTAGTACTACACCTTGATATTTGTCTAAACAAATATCAAGGTGTAGTACTAGAGTCAACAGAGTTGGTAGATAGCTTTTACAATACATAAATAATGAAATGAATGAATGAATAAGTAAGAGATGACAGAATGATTGTTGGGTAATTAGTAGGTACAGAATGTGTAATAACATCTTCATTAATGATAAAAGAATTAGGTGTGAACAGCATGCACAGTAGTTAAATGTACTTAAATATTGAATATACTTGGCATATCTTGTATGATAAACAGATAAAATAGGTAATACATAATAAATAATTCCTTATTAAAACAATACAATTTGGGAATACTATAGCAGACACCGTGGTTCATCTTTTTTTCTTCCTTATAACTTGTCAACTCAATGTGTGTATTACAGTGTGTATGACTGCGTGGGTTCCCTCCGGGTGCTCCGGCTTCCTCCCACCTCCAAAGACATGCACCTGGGGATAAGTTGATTGGCAACACTAAATTGGCCCTAGTGTGTGAATGTGAGTGTGAATGTCGTCTGTCTGTCTGTGTTGGCCGTGGGATGAGGTGGCGACTTGTCCAGAGTGTACGCCGCCTTCCGCCTGTGTGCAGCCGGGATAGGCTCCAGCACCCCCCGCGACCCCGTAAGGGACAAGCGGTAGAAAATGGATGGATGGATAGTATGCAGTAATGGAAAACTACATACTGAGCTGTTTGTAATATATCGTTAATCTTGCTCAGCTTCTACAAAATATTTCAGTGCTGTGCCATTAATATCTTCGTGAAGTAAGAATTTGTTCTTGTATTGTATCCCATTAGTTTGCGGGTTGGTGTGTGGGTAAATGAGTATTTCTTTGGGTACTGTAGTCGATGTTAACACTGACCAGATGATGTCACTGGGAGCAGGTGCGTAGCTGATGCCCCACTGGTGAGACTGGACAACAGTGGTGATGCTGGACTGCTGGGGTTGGCGGCGACAGCGCACTCGACCGTAGTCCTTCACAATTCTTGACACACAACAAGAACTTCTGCAATAAAGCTTTACAGTATCATCTCAAAGCAAATATACAGAATGGCTTCCTGGTGTCATTTTGACTCACACAGCAGTCATCCTCTCATCGCGGAAGGTCACAAAGGCGATGCCCAGCCTCTTCATGGAGATGCGATTCTTCTCAGCATTAAACTCATCCGTCCACTTCTCCTCTAACTCACTGTAGTATTGTTCTGCATCCACCTGCCAAAAAAGTAGATTACTTGCTTCACCTTTAACTAACAGAGGGGACACGATACACTACAAACGAGCTGCAGCGCCACCCGGTGGATATCTCTAGTTAGTGCACCACAAACAAGCAGCCTTTACCTTTTCAAATCCACACATGTCACAGTAGAATATCTGTGTACAAGGGTGAGTCTTGATCATAATCTTTCCATCCTTTTGGGATTTTGTGGCAAAATACAGCCGGCCTTTCATGGCCTTGCGCCTGTAAAACCCAACAATCATGAGTGTTAAGGATTTGGATAGGATATAGTAAATGTAAAGCTTATCTTTACCTCTCTAAGTCCAGTCTTATCAGTTTGTTGACATCGAAGCAGAAGCGGATATCAGTGACAGTGCAGCTGGGATAGGCCTCACTAGTCAACAAAGGAGGAAAAGGAGAATTATCCATCCAGCCATCCATTTTCTACCGCTTACAAGGTCACGGGGGGTGCTGGAGCCTATCCCAGCTGCACATGGGCGGAAGGCGGGGTACACCCTGGACAAGTTGCCACCTCATCGCAGGGCCAACACAGATAGACAGACAACATTCACACTCACATTCATTGCAATTGTGAAAAGTTGTAAAGTACATCAGACTTATCTACGTACTGCAAGTGTTTTGTAATCAATCCTGGGTCTGAGATTTCTCGAGGTATGGACGTGATCATCAGTGTTCTTGCTACCTGAAATACAAAATACAAATAATTTGAGACTTTTGCATTAGGAACATTTTTTTTTTCTTATTTTGGCTTTGATTCATTATCAGTTTTCTAATTTTGATCCTGCTTGATGGTCCATGTTTTTACAATGTCTCTTACTTGCCCTATTTAATTATGTATGAATTCCAATACAAGAAGACTCCTCTCTATCAAGGACTGTTTTTAGAAATATTTTTGAATGACAAAACTAAAGTGAAAAAAAAAAGACAAAATGTATGTATATTTTTTTTAAAAGCGTATTTAATATCAGTGAAATAATAGCTGATAACTTATGTGACTCACACGAGTCTCTGTATCACAATCCCATTTTTTCATCTGGTGTGCGAGTGATAGGAAGACAAGCTCTGACTTGCCTGGGGAGAAACCTTAGACTTAGACAAACTTTAATGATCCACAAGGGAAATTGTTCTATACTCAACAAAACTAAGACTTGCTGTTTTTTTTAAAAACTTTTTTCAAGGGAAAACAAGACCATATTATATTCAGGTCCATATGTTAGGGCTATTCAACTAAATTGTTCTGATAACAGAACACTAAGGACATTCCTATTTTGAGAACTAGCATCCTCTGTAGTGTACATTTGTTTTTTGGTCTATTTCTTTTGTCAGAATGTCACATTTTTAGAAAAAATAGCCCTGTTATGCACTGCAAGGATCTGCCAATGTGTTTACACAGGTTCAAGTTCCTTTATATAACAGGAGCGATCTAGTGTTTTCAGAATTTTTGATTTGCTGCAAAGTTTTGAACTGAACTGAGGGGCTGGTCTGGTAGATTTGGCATGTGGGGCACCAGTTAATTTAAAAAGAAACCCCTCGAGACATTTTTAGTGAAAATGAAGAAAATGCGTGGGGTGTACATTTTAAGGGACTATAGACTCGGTTGATATCATCAACATCCACCTATACTATAGCTTACTTATTTAGGCCTCGTCATCCCTAGTGGGACATAGTCAGTATAGTACGTCTCTCCTCCTGGCCATTGCGGACAAGATGTTGTGTGTGACCCAAGTGGGACTTAGATCTTTCAGTTCGGAGGCAAAGGTTCTACACCGTGTGGTCTTCGGGCCTTTCGGGTTTCTGCCTTCCCGTCGGTGTCCATCCGAAGGTAGTCTTGGGTATCCGCTGTTGGTCCATCTCATGCGTCGGTATCTGATCTCGTTTACCAAGCTTCTGCTACTGGATATTTTCGTATATTCAAGCAATCACTACTTGGTTGTATGAGCAGGACTGGCATGACAAAATAATGTGACTGAACATTTAGTAAGTGCTACGCCATGAAATCATTGCTGATCATGTGTATATCTTCCTGAGAACCAGAATCCTCTGTAGTGGACATAGTCTATTTCTTTAGTCAGAGTTACACATTTTGGAGGAACAACTATTCCTCGTATGCAAAACACAAATGTCCACTGCAAAGGACGCTTTTTCTTGGGAGAATAAACATTTATTTTGGAGCCATCTCAAACAAGTTTTGACTTTTGTTCATAGAAAAGTGTTAATATCACGCAGCATTACAATGTCTGACAATATATGAATGCCTGACTCTCAGCATTCCTCCAGGAATAACTCAAGTGATGGGTGACTGACCTTCTCATCTTCTCGGTACTGCAGCCGTATCGAGTGGTGAGCCATACATAGGAATGTGATGAGGAAGTAGACTAATGCAAATATGGCGTGCAGCCACAGGAAGCTGTTCCTGTGCGGCCAAAAAAACACCAACAGTCTTGACTATCCATTTTATGGCTTACATAACATTGGATGTCAAGCGAGCCGTGTTGGACTTACTGTGCGCTAACATTGGCCAGTGTTGTTCTTCCAAAGTTCTCAGGACTGTCACCTGTAAAAATAATAAAACATGACAGAGGGAAACATTTTTTAATTGGACATAAAGGAAACCTCCTCATTTGAGTGAGGCCACTTTTACTATTTTTAAGAAACTTTGGTGAGAAACCCCAGCTTCTCTGTGACATTTCACACAACGTTTAAACATCGCTCACACTTACGCCTGACTCTTAATTTGGGCAGCCTTTGTTTGCTGTTGCTATGGCAGCGTGTCAAATGCTGTTTATTTAATGACTAGGGTGGCACACTGTAAGATGACAGTCAACAGTAATAAAGTGGTTCTGTGGACCGCCCAGCTCTGTCCGGACCCCAAAATGGACACGGCCCTCCATCCTAATATAGAATGGCTTGCTCAACACTTCCAATTAAATAAACACACAACTGCCAAAATGTGTTTCTACTGCTATTTAGGAGCTTGGGTTCCTAACCTTTTGGAGCCTGCATGTGTACGTTAACAGGAATAACAAATACATTTCAATTTCTACAGTTCCAAAGTTGATTATTGTTTTACCAATGGCATGCTATAGAGCAGGGATTCGGTGGGAACTGCTGGGTCGCGTTGACGACAACTGAAGTCGTTAATTTCTTATTTGTGCATTTTATAGTGGTGTCAAACTCATTTTCATCATGGGCCACTACGCACTTAACGGGCCACTTGAAACTGCAAAATCATGTGAATGTATAATCGCCACATGATGTTAATACACAATTGCCCCTTTCATTTGATTATTATCATATTGTATGCCAACAAACTGATGGAGACATTGCTTTCCAATCACAAATCAAGGTGACAAGCAGCTATTAAAGTTCAGCAATTGTATATTATATATTTAATTAAAAAAAGATTACAAATGCTTCGAACAACTTTTTGAATTAATGAAGAAGTGCAGTTGCACGCGGTACAATTTCTTTTTACAATGCCTTATTGACACACTTTATCAGTTTTTTGATGCCGCATAAAATAATGTGGACTTCAGTTTGACATCTGTAAATTAGAATGTGGGTGGCGACTTGTCCAGGGTGTACCCCGCCTTCCGCCCGATTGTAGCTGAGATAGGCTCCAGCGCCCCTGCGACCCCAAAGGTAATAAGCGGTAGAAAATGGATGGATGGATGTGTGTAAAAGTTACCCAGCTTCAGGGGTTCAATTAGGACAAATAGACCAATTAAAGGTTCTGGAAGTTTTTGCAGATCATTTTTTGATTAGCTCGAGAAGCAGTATTTTACATTCTTCTTTTTACTGTTTTTTTAGATTACAAGTCGCATTTAAAATCCTTTCATTTTCTCAAAATTCCACAGTGCGCCTTATAACCCGGTGCGCCTAATGTATGTATTAATTCTGGTTGTGCTTACTGACCTTAAACCAATTTTATATGGTACATGGTGTAATGATAAGTATGACCAGTAGATGGCAGTCACATATAAGAGATACGTGTGGACTGCAGATTGACGCCTGTTCAATAAATGACGCTAGCTAGTGCCGGTAAGCAAGCAAGACCAAAACTTTGACGTTTCATTGAGAATATAGAACATTACACATGGCGCGCAAAAATCTGTCAAAATGTTTAGTGTAACTTTGGTAAACCACTTGATGGATTATCAGAGCATTACAGCTAACATAGTCCGATGTACTGTGCTTCAACTTATGTATTGATATGGTGTTTGTATAAGAACCCCAAAATGGCACCAATTAGGACACATATCTGCCGGCTTCCTCCCACCTCCAAAGACATGCACCTGGGGATAGGTTGATTAGCAACACTAAATTGGCCCTAGTGTGTGAATGTGAGTGTGAATGTTGTCTGTCTATCTGTGTTGGCCCTGCGATGAAGTGGCGACTTGTCCAGGGTGTAAACCGCCTTCCGCCCGAATGCTGAGATAGGTTCCAGCACCCTCCGAGACCCCAAAAGGGACAAGCGGTAGAAAATGGATGGATGGATGGATCTGCTGTTTTGTTTCGCCCTATTATGCAAAACCAAATTTCTTTACCTATTGGTAACTGGTGTTGTGTATCTGGGATCTGCATAAGTCCGGAAAATTTGCGTATGTCCGCCATTGTAGTCCGCGCCTTAAGTCAATTATCTCCTTCTTTTTCTCTATCTTCTTACATCCTCCACTGTTGCCATTTCTAATACAAAGTAAGTGTATAGTTCAGACTTAATCTGTCGGTGGGTTCGTTGGGGAAGCGCTAAAAACTACAACAAGAGATGATAGGGAGAAGACGCTATCAAAGTGGAGCCACGTAAATAAAACCGCCCACAAAACGGCGCATCCTAAAGAGACAGTCTAAAAGTGGCTTGAAGATGGTCTATAAATCATAATCTATGCAACATTTTGATCAAAAAACAGCATTACATGTTACGTAGACTACAAGGAAATGTTTTAAAAAAACATTTTAAATCATATTAAAACCCCTTTAATGCGCCTTATAATCCGGTGCGCCTTTTGTACGAAAATAGACCCCAACAGACCTTATGGTTGGAAAAAATGCAGAAACTATTTTTCATATTTTATGAGATACTTTACTAAATTTTGGCATTATAACAGCTGTAAACCCATCCATCCATCCCATTTTCTACCGCTTGTCCCTTTTGGGGTCGCGGGGGGTGCTGGAACCTATCTCAGCTACATTCGGGCGGAAGGCGGTGTACACCCTGGACAAGTCGCCAAACTATAATCATCAAAATGATTACGAAATACATCTTTGAAATATTTCCCTTAATCTGCAGTGAGGACCAATTTGGTTAATATGATTACATTTTAAAAGGACATTTTTTAATAGTCATTTTTTTTGTTTTTACCCAAATCTGTGAAGTTTTCTATCTGCCTCTGACATTTGAAACAGAATATGACGACCAAAAAACTGATACGTCAGTTTTAGATCCACATCGTTTGGATGAAATGGCTTTTTATTTAGAGCAGCAGGGATATGCAATGCTTTACAATTAAACTAATTGAGACAGTTGCACTTGACAACATTTTAAATTGAACATAAATAAATGGTTGAAGGATCATCCGGTTTGTAGTCAGTAGTTCTATATAATGTGTACCGTATATCTATTAGACCGTGATCTTTCTGCTGTTATTGTTGAGGTGATTTTTTAAATTTATATTTTATTCGTAAATGTATGTTTAACCTGCTGTCACTTTGACATTGCTCAGGGACAACATATGAAACTTATCTGGTCTGTGCAATAAATGTATTTTGCAATTTACCTATCAAATAAAAAAGAAATTAATTTCAAGAAATACCCAAGAGATTCCCGGAAAAGTTGATAGGCAGGATCACGGCCAGTGACAGCAGGCACACCACGGTCATGAGCAGTATGATATGGCGCTGAAAGGACAGGTATGTAACGGAGTCAATGCCGCACTTGCTACGGATCTCCTCGTCTCTGCAGAAAGAAAGCAACAACTGTGACAGCTGTGGCGCCATTTGAAGAAAGTCCTTAACAAATGAAAGGTTGCAAACGCTGAAAAGATGCGCCAAATGACAATTAGCTTTTAATAATACATAATTTAATTGAATACAGGGCTGGTCTACTCCTACTCGACCTCATAATAAAGTGGTGCCACCACTACTTTGGTGTCAGGGGTTGTGGTGACCGGACAGGAAGTTGAGTAATGTAAAACAGAATATAAAAAGAAGGGGAAGAAGAGGGATAGAGGTGCACGCTGGTCTCACAGCAGCCCACACACATGAAAAACTTGCAGGGTGGCTTTACACTTTTCCCAGGGATCCCAGAGTTGGCCACTGGCACGAGAGCTAAAAACAGGCAGCCAAACCCCACCATAACACTATGGAAACCGATGGACACCGGGGAAATAGCTTTTTACAGCCCCGAATCTGTTATGTCAGTCAGAGTCCAGCAAAGTGCAAATATTCAGTGGGGAACCACGGCACCAGTGGTTGCGTGAGGCCAGACGTGTTTGTTTTCCCTTGTAAATGAGAGAGAACATGACTTTAGGTTTTAGGGTGACATCAGCTTTGAGGACTGAGGGCTTGTATAAAGATGGAGGAAAGGACAAAACGGATTTCAAAGGTTAACTTACTTCATATGGAAAAGAGATTTCAGCCATGAGCAAAAACCCTGTAACATATAAAAACAAAAAGCAGTTTAAACAATACTTACTGTTTGCTATACTTTTATTTATTTGTTGTGGCCTCATAAACACAATATAATAGGACCGTCATGACAACTCTGTACAGCAGATGGCTTTGTAACTCTGCTTGGGTCACACAACTCATATGCGTGCATTATGACAAGCATCTTTTTGTGTCGTTCTTGTCAGTTCCAGGTCCTAAATTGCTGTCAAAGTGTCCTAACTTGGCAGATTGTATCCTCGGCCATCTACAAACCTCGTTTCCATATGAGTTGGGAAATTGTGTTAGATGTAAATATCAACGGAATACAATGATTTGCAAATCATTTTCAACCCATATTCAGTATAATATGCTACAAAGAGGGCAGCACGGTGGAAGAGGGGTTAGTGCATCTGCCTCACAATACGAAGGTCCTGAGTAGTCTTGGGTTCAATCCCGGGCTCTGGATCTTTCTGTGTGGAGTTTGCATGTCCTCCCCGTGACTGCGTGGGTTCCCTCCGGGTACTCCGGCTTCCTCCCACCTCCAAAGACATGCACCTGGAGATAGGTTGATTGGCAACACTAAATTGGCCCTAGTGTGTGAAAGTGAGTGTGAATGTTGTCTGTCTATCTGTGTTGGCCCTGCGATGAGGTGGCGACTTGTCCAGGGTGTACCCCGCCTTCCGCCCGATTGTAGCTGAGATAGGCTCCAGCGACCCCCGCGACCCCAAGGGAATAAGCGGTAGAAAATGTATGGATGGATGGATGCTACAAAGACAACATATTTGATGTTCAAACTGATAAATATTTTTTTTTTGGAAATAATCATTAACTTTAGAATTTGATGCCAGCAACACGTGACAAAGAAGTTGGGAAAGGTGGCAATAAATACTGATAAAGTTGAGGAATGCTCATCAAACACTTATTTGGAACATCCCAGGGGTGAATAGGCAAATTGGGAACAGGTGGGTGCCATGATTGGGTATAAAAGTAGATTCCATGAAATGCTCAGTCATTCACAAACAAGGATGGGGCGAGGGTCACCACTTTGTCAACAAATGCGTGAGCAATATTTGAACAGTTTAAAGAAAAACCTTTCTCAACCAGCTATTGTAAGGAATTTAGGGATTTCACCATCTACGGTCCGTAATATCATGAAAGGGTTCAGAGAATCTGGCGAAATCACTGCACGTAAGCAACTAAGCCCGTGACCTTCGATCCCTCAGGCTGTACTGCATCAACAAGCGACATCAGTGTGTAAAGGATATTACCACATGGGCTCAAGAACACTTCAGAAACCCACTGTCAGTAACTACAGTTGGTCGCTACATCTGTAAGTGCAAGTTAAAACTCTCCTATGCAAGGGGAAAACCGTTTTCAACAACACAGAGAAACGCCGTCGGCTTCGCTGGGCCTGAGCTCATCTAAGATGGACTGATACAAAGTGGAAAAGTGTTCTGTGGTCTGACAAGTCCACATTTCAAATTGTTTTTGGAAACTGTGGACGTCGTGTCCTCCGGACCAAAGAGGAAAAGAACCATCCGGATTGTTATAGGCACAAAGTTGAAAAGCCAGCATCTGTGATGGTATGGGGATGTATTAGTGCCCAAGACATGGGTAACTTACACATCTGTGAAGGCGCCATTAATGCTGAAAGGTACATACAGGTTTTGGAGCAACATATGTTGCCATCCAAGCAACGTTACCATGGACGCCCCTGCTTATTTCAGCAAGACAATGCCAAGCCACGTGTTACATCAACGTGGCTTCATAGTGAAAGAGTGCGGGTACTAGACTGGCCTGCCTGTAGTCCAGACTTGTCTCCCATTGAAAATGTGTGGCGCATTATGAAGCCTAAAATACCACAACGGAGACCCCCGGACTGTTGAACAACTTAAGCTGTACATCAAGCAAGAATGGGAAGCTTAAAAAATGTGTCTCCTCAGTTCCCAAACGTTTACTGAGTGTTGTTAAAAGGAAAGGCCATGTAACACAGCGGTGAACATGCCCTTTCCCAACTACTTTGGCACGTGTTGCAGCCATGAAATTCTAAGTTAATTATTATTTGCAAAAAAAAATAAAGTTTATGAGTTTGAACATCAAATATCTTGTCTTTGTAGTGCATTCAATTGAATATGTGTTGAAAAGGATTTGCAAATCATTGTATTCCGTTTATATTTACATCTAAAACAATTTCTCAACTCATATGGAAACGGGGTTTGTATATAGACTGTCAAAAATACAAATATTAGGGCTTAAGGGGCTAATTAAAACAAATTAAATTGATGCATTTTGGTGTCTGCTGCCGTTTTTTTGATGATGTTTGTTTTTTCATCTATAAGAAATATTCTTAACATATCTCCTACATGAAAAAAAAAATGCAATATGCATTTTCTTGTGTCTTAAACATTCCAGGGCAAGCTCGCAGTTAGTGCCATGAGAGCACTTTCAACGCGGTAGAAAAAGTGTTGTCCGTTGTAGATGCACTGCAGGACTGCATCTAAAATTCCCATAAAAAATAGTCCATGTCTGCTGCAGGGGTTAGTGCATGTGCCTCACAATAAGAAGGTCCTAGGTTCGATCCCCGGACTCGGGTCTTTCTGTGTGGAGTTTGCATGTTCTCCCCGTGACTGCGTGGGTTTCCTCCGGGTACTCCGGCTTCCTTCCACCTCCAAAGACATGCACCTGGGGATAGGTTGATTGGCAACACTAAATTGGCCCTAGTGTGTGAATGTGAGTGTGAATGTGCGATGATGTGGCGACTTGTCCAGGGTGTACACAGTCTTCCGCCCGAACGCAGCTGGGATAGGCTCCAGCACCCCTGCGACGCCGAGAGGGACAAGCGGTAGAAAATGGATGGATGGATGGGTGTCTGCTGCATGTTTCAAAAAGTAGTAAATGCCACGAGAGCATAGTAGCATGAAGGTGCAGTAAATGGGTGTGTCCGTGGTGAAAGTTGTGTATTACATGCAAGAATATAATTTAAATAAGGCTGTCTGCACCAGTTACCTATTGCACACTCAGCCCTGGTAGATTACACGCAACATGCTCACTAATAGTACACGCAATTTTATCATTTGAAAACGCTGTTTGCCGCGTGGTATTTGGATCTTAGTAGTTCAGGCTCTTAGTCTGTCAGAGAATAAGAAGACATAACAGGTGCAAGGATCAGTGTTGTTACAACTTAGTGGCGACATTTCTTGATTATTCAGACCTCCCGAGATTTCCATTTTCATAAAAGTGACCAGCTTCAAATAGTGACATTGTCTGGTCTTGTTGTACATATTTGGGGACTTTGGAGATGTCCTGTGTCGCAGCAGGTACATGTGTAATGGTCACTATGCAAATTATGTAAATTAGATGACAACAAATTTACCACCTACAACTGAGATTTCAGTCCTGTGGGAAACAGTGATACTGCATTTCTTACATGTACAAATGATATCAAGGCCACAAGACCGTGATAGTTGCTCATTAAAATTTCACCACTCTGTCAAAACTCACCATGTCCTTTGTCTCTGAGTCCGAAGGGCTGGACTCCGAAGGAGACTTCTCTTTCTCACTTGGTTCTCCATAGAACAGAGACGAAAGGCTAAAATGTACAGACAACAAACAAAACAAAAATCAAAAGCAGACACGTCATTCCCGAGGTTTGAATACAAATATACAGTAAATTCCCTTTCCTATTCAAGCCATTGTAGGTATTTCTCTGTAGGCACCCTAAAATAGGCAACAAGTCCTGAAATTGACGGCGAATGCTGAAAGTTGCTACAGGATGAATGCTCGATTTAAAAAAAATTAAATGAGGGGAATCTATCTCAGCATACTGTATCATAGCAATCCCTGGACCATGAAAGTGTGAAGCTAATTGGATAAAGTAGCAATCCCTGGACCATGAAAGTGTGAAGCTAATTGGATAAAGTAATCGACTATGAGCGTCATAGAAAATTATATTTAAACAATCTGTCCCAATTGGCTCCTTCCCCTTGTAAAAACGTTTCTGATAACTTCAACAAACAATGACTGAAAACACTGCAATCTGTATGCTGGACCTGTAAGTGGTGTTATCATGAATGTCTTATGTTTGTATGGACGAATAAGTTTGGGGTATACAGCTTCTTCCCTCAGGCCGTAAGACTCTTGAACGCATCATAATTAAATTATCCCCTCAACTCCCCCCAAAATGGATTAACTCGCTGGAATAAAAAAGACAATATAACGTACATCCATAAACGTGGACGCATGTGAAAAAGTGCAATATATTTATCTGTACAGTAATCTATTTATTTATTTATATATATTTATTTATTTTATATATATATATTATATATATTATTTATATATATTTATTTATTTATATATGCACCTTATTGCTTTTTTATCCTGCACTACCATGAGCTTATGTAATGAAATTTTGTTCTTATCTGTGCTGTAAAGTTCAAATTTGAATGACAATAAAAAGGAAGTCTAAGTCTAAGTCTACATGAGATCAGTAATGCCACTAAAGTGATACCTCAACTTAAGAGTGTTTTAAAATAAGAGCTATCTCTCAATTAATTGTTACGCTTTAAATTGCAAGCAAAAATTTGGGTTACCAACATCCACGTAGCAAATGTCACAATAAACCCTGTAAGATTCGGCCAAAAAATCTGGGGCCTCATATATTAAGACTTGGGTAGATTTCCTACTAAAAAAATATATACTCAAAAATTCAGATTGACAGTATTAAGGCGTGTGCACGCATTAATTCACGCACATATCTTTTGTACATCCCAATCAATGTGGAATTGAGCACACATAATGGAGTGGCTGGCCACTCCCTGTCCACGTCCCCGTTAGAACACGCAAATAATATTTAAATCAGCCATGCACCTTAAATCTCACACTCTGCACAACCAGAAAACCCAAAGATAATGAGCAAAACAGCGAAAATGGAAGGAATTCACCAACAAGAAGTTGGAGGTTCTTCTTGCTGAAGTGAGGCTCACAACAAAATATAGTCTAGCAAGCTGTCCTGTGGTGTTCCCAGCGAACGAAAGAGGATTGAATGGGATAAAGTGTGCGAGGCTGTCAATGCTGTGGAGTCAGAGAACCGCACGCAGAAACTAATAAGAAATAAGTGGTACTACATCAGGAAGAATGTGAAGAAGAAGATGGGTGAGGCCAAAACAGTCAAGGGGACTGGAGATAAAGTAGTGTTCAACCCGTTTAAAAAGATATAGTAGTTGCTGCATGATATGTAAAACTTTGGAAGAGGTGGATAACTCTTGATTACCCCCAATGTAAATATAATTTAAGTAATTTACAGCTAAATGTGTTCCTACCGCCATATTAGTTTTGTGTGAAAATTATTTAACATCTAGTTTAAAATCTTTTAAATCTAAACATTGCAGCATATCAAAAAGGATACGACAGACTGAATCATGTTTGATTACTCAATTTATTATTACGACACAAAAAAGATAATTGCGGTAGCTGCCACGTGACAAAGTCGGGCCATTTCTCCACTATCTCTGGTGGCT
Source organism: Nerophis lumbriciformis (assembly GCF_033978685.3). Taxonomy (NCBI): domain Eukaryota; kingdom Metazoa; phylum Chordata; class Actinopteri; order Syngnathiformes; family Syngnathidae; genus Nerophis; species Nerophis lumbriciformis. The sequence continues at coordinate 35,334,869 of NC_084555.2, forward strand.
TTGTGCCGCAACCACAGGCTGCTGCAGCTGCTCACCCGACTGGCCAAGAACATGTGCTGGAGTCACAGGAACACATTGTGACAGCAATAGGTGGCAAAACGATCACCTTCATATGAATATGAAGCATTAAATTCATTGGCCAAAAAATGAATTTTGTACATTGTTCAAATCAAATTTTGGCAAAACCTGAACGACCACATCTGTGTGTCGCTAAAGTATCCACAGCATGTATAATTGTGTGTACGCCAGCCATGAAGTTGGCGTGAGGCACCGCACATTTCCACATTTAGTTCACTCTTAATACATCTCAATTTTGCTGCAAAAAAGGGCGTACGCCAGGTTTAATACATGAGGCTTCTGGTCTTACTTAGGTCAAGAGTAGCTGGAGATTGACATCATTTATTGTTTTCCAACCATTTAAAGTAAGTGAGTGTGAAGGACAGTCCTGAGAGAAAGTTGTGGATGATCTTTATTGAATTAAATATATAAATATTGTGTAGTCCAGTTGGCGAAGCGGTACAAGTGTGTCACTGCTAGCCTGCACCATACTGAAGCAAGTCAAATCATGGATGTTAAAATAATATCAAAACGGCAGACATTTATCCATCAAAATATGGAGAAGTTGCTGATGGCTTGTTTGACAGTCAAGCAGCTGAAGGGAGAGACTGTAGAAGTCCACTCTCCAAGATAAATGCTGCACATTGTCATTGCATTACTTCATAAAACTACTGTAGTTGTTTGTACAACATTCTATTGTATTGTTTTTCATACAATTGTACTATCTTGAAGTTTGTTTTTCATTTTTAAAGACATGTTACATGTTAAATCTATGCTGTTTTGGGGGGCCAAGCACCAATTAAATTGATGTCAAGGCATTTCAATGGGAGACGTTGATTTGAGATACGGGTGTTTTGAGTTAAAAGTTTGTAAGTTAAGGTACTACTGTATTTAAAAAAAATTCTACTTCAGAACCGCGTTTTCAAATATTTGCGATAAGGCTTAAAACCGCTCTACGTCACACAGTTTTGATATATTTTCAGTTAAAAGGGTCTAACGTAAACGGGCCTTAAAGGGAACTGCAATTATTTTTTAAATGTTGCCTATCATTTACAATCCTAATGTAAGACAAGAAGTCATATGTCTTTCTCTTTTTTATGCATTCTAATTTGTAATACTCGGCAAAAACGAGGTGGCAAACAATGCAGCTAAGAGGAGTCATCTATTGCGCCAATAAAGCTCTCTAAAAAACTTCCACAAACCACCAACAATAATAATAATAGGTTTTTTTTTTGTATTGTACTCTCTATTTGAACAACAAATATCTACCGTATTTTCCGCACTATTAGCCGCACCTAAAAACCACAAATTTACTCAAAAGCTGACAGTGCGGCTTATAACCCGGTGCGCTTTATATATGGATTAATATTAAGATTCATTTTCATAAAGTTTCGATCTCGCAACTACGGTAAACAGCCGCCATCTTTTTTCCCCGTAGAAGAGGAAGTGCTTCTTCTTCTACGCAAGCAACCGCCAAGGTAAGCACCCGCCCCCATAGAACAGGAAGCGCTTCTTCTTCTACTGTAAGCAACCACCCGCCCCGGTAGAAGAAGAAGAAGCGCGCGGATATTACGTTTCATTTCCTTTGTGTGTTTACATCTGTAAAGACCACAAAATGGCTCCTACTAAGCGACAGGTTTCCGGTTCATCAAAAGACGCAATCTCTCCATCCGCACACGGACTACTATTTCACAGCAACTGCCTAAAGACTTTCAAGAAAAGCTGGCTACTTTCCGTGCATATTGTAAAAACAAGATAGCTGAAAAAAAGATCCGGCCAGAGAACATTATCAACATGGACGAGGTTCCACTGACTTTTGATATTCCTGTGAACCGCACTGTGGATACAACGGGAGCACGTACGGTAAATATTCGCACTACAGGGAATGAGAAGTCATCCTTCACTGTGGTTCTAGCTTGCCATGCTAATGGCCAGAAACTTCCACCCATGGTGATATTCAAAAGGAAGACCTTGCCAAAAGAGACCTTTCCAGCCGGCGTCATCATAAAAGCTAACTCGAAGGGATGGATGGATGAAGAAAAGATGAGCGAGTGGTTAAAGTTTACGCGAAGAGGCCGGGTGGCTTTTTTCACGCAGCTCCGTCCATGTTGATATACGACTCCATGCGCGCCCACATCACGCTGGTTTTTAATATATTATTAAAGTTTGACTGACCTATCCGACTGTTTTTTTGACATTCCTTTAGCGCAGTTAGATGCGGCTTATAACACGGGGCGGCTTATAGGTGGACAAAGTTTTGAAATATGCCGTTCATTGAAGGCGCGGCTTTTAACCCAGGGCGGCTTATGGTGCGGAAAATACGGTAAGTGCCAACAATACTCTATTTACATGTCGTGACTTGCATATTAACTAGAGATGTCCGATAATGGCTTTTTTGCCGATATCCGATATTCCGATATTGTCCAACTCTTAATTACCGATACCGATATCAACCGATACTGATATATACAGTCATGGAATTACCACATTATTATGCCTAATTTTGTTGTGATGCCCCGCTGGATGCATTAAACAATGTAACAAGGTTTTCCAAAATAAGAGAACAACTTCAACTCAAGTTATGGAAAAAAGTGCCCACATGGCACTGCCATATTTATTATTGAAGTCACAAAGTGCATTATTTTTTTTTAACATGCCTCAAAACAGCAGCTTGGAATTTGGGACATGCTCTTTCTGAGATAATCCTGATACCCACTACAACCTTACTTGCCAACCCTCCTGAATTTTCCGGGAGACTCCCGAATTTCAGTGCCTCTCCCGAAAATCTCCCGGGACAACCATTCTCCCGAATTTCTCCCGATTTCCAGCCGGACTTAAGGCATGCCCCCTTGAGGTCCGTGCGGATCCTAACTGAGGACAGCCTGTCGTCACGTCCGCTTTTCCTTCATATAAACAGCGTGCCGGCCCAGTCACGTTATAACACCTACGGCTTTTGGCGAGTGCACAACTGCACACACAACAAGACGACGACGACGCAGAAGAGACAGTCATGGCGACGACGAGTGACAGAGAATAGAACGAGGATGGACAATTCAACCCTAAACTCACTCCTTTCCTGCAAATTAAATTTCACAGATGCTGCCTGTAATAGAGGGATCTAAGTTGTTTGTTGCCATCTCCTGGTGAATGTTGGGTATAGTGTTCTGTGGTTACTTTTTGGTTGGCCAACGGTTTACGTTGTATTGCGCACCCTGACGGCAAGTGTGGGAGTCGGTTCTGAAGTATGAAGTAAAGAGACGTAACTTCATCACCTCGCGTGGTTATTGACTCCAACCCAGAATATTACACTGCCCATACCTATGCTCCTTCAAAGGCTGTGCTACTGGCTGCAAAGCATTGCACTTTTTTTTTTTTTTTTTTTGTCCTGTCCAGCTTCTCAGGCAAATCATATAGTTGATGTAGATGCCCATGTCGGCTGTTCAGATTTACTTTACAAAAGAGAAGTGTAGGATACTTCTCTTGTTGCCTTATTTGTATTTGACTTTATTAAATGTATTTATATTATCATTTAGTGCAGCCGGGCCGGAGCAGGAGGGGATAGAAAGAGAAAAAAAAGAAGACAGAGGGGGAAATTGTGGGGACAAGAGGGGGATTAGACAGAGAGATAAAAACAACAACAGCAAACAACAACAACAACAACAATAGAGCAACATCAGCAAATACAACATGTACAAATATGATGGTAAAAGTAATAGCAAATAAGCAGTTAGCGAAAAATAAAAAATAATACAGAAATGACAATGAGCATTATTACACTACAAATGGATCAATACAAATACCAATAGAAATAGCGCTATTGATAATGAACAATACCAATAATTTACCTTTATTATCAACAATACAGTTGTTTAAATGCAACAATACATATACGTAATGATAACTTGAGATACGAAAGAATGCAGAAAAATGGAGGGGGAGAAAAAGAAGCAACCTACATTAACCTTGTAGATTGTTATAGTAACAATAGGTTAAGCTTTGTCAGTGTGCCATGTGTTACACCCAGTTTACCCTAGGGCAACAACGTTAATATATGTTTGATGAAACGTGATTATGTGCATGAGTGTAAGTATGCATATGTACTTGTATATGTACAGAATGTGTATATGTGTTTGTACAATGAATGTATGTGTACATAATGTGTATATGTGTTTGTACAATGAATGTATATGTACAGAGTGTGTATATGTGTTTGTACAGTAAGTGTATATGTACAGTATGTGTATGTTTGTATATTGAATGTGCGTGTGGATGTACGAACTTTAGGTATGTAAATATGTACTGTATTTGTGTACGGTATGCATGTGGGAGCGTAGTGTGAGCATATGTGAATTTGTATGTGTTACGGCGCACGCGCAGTCTGCTCCTCCCTCCTCTGCGGGAACACTTGGAGGCTCCGTCTGTGCGCACCTCGGGACACGCCCACGGGTGCGCACATCCAGGAACGCGCCACGCGCGTCTCCGCCCTGCAGCAGCCACCAGCTGCAATCACTCGCTGGCAATCTTCACACCTGGAACTATTATATATATATATATATATATATATATATATATATATACATATATATATATATATATATATATATATATATATATATATATATATATATACACAAATTGAATTATTAGATATATATATAATAAATATTTGGACATACTGCCCCCTGGTGTCTGTTTGCCGTCACCTCCCCTTTAGTCAAAACATAACAGTAAGTTCCCGCTATAATTATAAGGACCTGACGGCACAGTTCCTTAGCCCCGCCCCTAGTGACTTTCGTTCCGCCCCTTGTGAATTTTTTTTTTTTTTCTCCTCTTGCCCCATTCACCATGTCTTTTTCTTTTTTTTCGCTTCTTTTATTTATATGTGTATATATATATATATATATATATATATATATATATATATATATATAATATATATATATATTTATACTATATATATATATATATATATATATATAAGAAATACTTGAATTTCAGTGAATTCAAGCTATAAATATACTCCTTCCCCCTTAACCCGCCCCTCCCCACCCCACACACACACACACAAAAAATAAATCTCCCAAATTTGGAGGTCTCAAGGTTGGCAAGTATCACTACAACTATGGGAAATACTATACTTTGACTTTCACAAAGTGCATTATTTTTTTTATTTTTTTTAAACATGCCTCAAAACAACAGCTACAAAAACAATGAAGGCACACAGCTTCAGTCCAGAGTATACTAGAGTAATAAAGTAAACAATAACAAAGTCCTCCTTTAGTGCAAGACTGCCTGGTATACTGTATAACAGGAAATTATAAACTGGGCTCAATCTGCCCTGCTCTAACGTATTTGTATGAGTAACAAAAATGTGCTGCAAGCTAGTGGTGAGTGCTTGAAGTGGCCTAGCAGTCCGTCAGAGCTTCTGAAATGCTGAAGGAAGTCGTCTCGGTTCCTCCTCGCATAACCAACTTTTTGCAGTCATTGCAAATAGCCAGTTTTTTATCCATCAGACACACTTTAAAATAATCCCAAACCATAGACATGGTGGTGTTAGTCAGTCACCGAGCGAGCTCGCTTATTAGCCACGGCTACAGCACCGGCAACAACACACTCTTGTTGTTGTTATGCTATGCGCGCGGCGGTTTGATGAGGTCATCAAGCGTCGCAAGTAAACCTCTGACGCTGCAGTCGTCAACTCCTGTGTTGTGTGTGGGAAAGGGGAGAGGCTGCTGACTTTGAGACGCAACTGCTCTGTACTTACCACTCCGTACAGCGGCATTTTAAAAAAAGTCATTAATTTTACTTTTTGAAACCGATACCGATAATTTCCGATATTACATTATAAAGCATTTATCGGCTGATAATATCGGCAGGCCGATATTATCGGACATCTCTAATATTAACCAAATATTAGGGATATTGTTCTTATAAGCACTAAGGCCAAGGAACTACTTATAGTGGCACCGTAATCACAGAAAGGTAAGGCTTATGCACCTATTTACATACCGAGCCAGTGCGCTGCTCCATCGCCTCTGAGTTGGTAAACATTTATTCTAGATTATAAATCAAGCCTCTCACTTGTATAGTAGAAGTTTGTGGCCATAAACCGATAAGTTAGTCAACTTTGACATTCAACTTGGACCCGGAGATCTCGAGAAAAACACAAAAAGATGCACGTTTCGGCCCACTTTTTTTTTTTTAACCTGCGTGAGGATTATGATTAATTCATCATAACAGGTAGCTATAAACATCCCATCAGTCGGCATCGCACAAAGAGCACATATTGTACAGTAAGTGATTGTTTTATTCGGTTAGTAGTTTGTATTTCTTGTTTAGAACTTAGCAATAGTGCTACTTGCTGGATCTGCTTATCACTCATCTTCTAAAATTTGTAGCACATCCTCCAATTATTGTGCCGCCGTATGCTTAAAATGATCAAATACGTAATTATTACATGTTATTATGAATGTGCCCATTACTATATTTCATATATACTTACAGTATGTACATAAAACGCTGTTGGAGCTTTTTAGATGTTTTTTTTAAAGCGCTTTATAGGCCGAGTAGAGCAAATGGTAAAACCCTCCATTGTTAGCTGACTTTTGCTGGCATTTATTTACAATCTAGAATTCATTTTCAAAATATGAAAAACATATGTGTGCTTGTCTCACATAAGGATTGTGAATGATCGACAACATTCCAAAAAAAGTATCAAATGTGTTCTCACAGCAATTTCTTCATAACATGCTTTTTATTGAGAATAAAATCTAAACTCCTCTTGTTTGAAAGAAGTCCATAATATTTCCGAAAAATATGTGTTTGGGCTGAGAAAAACACAAACTAGTTTGAATACATTGACATTGTTGATGCAATCCAGTGGGATTTAAATATTTTTCTGCAGAATAAAATGATTTTGAATGCTTGACAAAGTATGACACCCAGGATACTGTCATTAATTTAACAAACAACTCTTTTGAAAATATTATTTTTAGCACCTGGGGATAGGTTGATTGGCAACACTAAATTGGCCCTAGTATGTGAATGTGAGTGTGAATGTTGTCTGTCTAACTGTGTTGGCCCTGTGATGAGGTGGCGACTTGTCCAGGGTGTACCCCACCTTCCGCCCGAAGGTAGCTGAGATAGGCTCCAGCGCCCCCCGCGACCCCGAAGGGAACAAGCAGTAGAAAATGGATGAAAGCCCAACTGCACCCAACTTCAGGAACTGGCTAAATGAACTTGTGAATGTAATGACTCTTGAAAAAATAAGATTTATAAACTCTGCAAGTATGAATAAATGGGAACTAACCTGGAAACCTTTACTGACATATATTGAATCATAACTTAGACATCTAAGGAAAAAAGAAAAAAAACAAGAAAAAAAACCCTCATCTTTTTTGTAGTTTTATTCCTTTTTTATTATCTTTATTATTTTCTGTATTGATCCTACACTATTATTGTTTTTTTGTTACTTCTGATATGGCTTTGCCACGGTTTACTTGCTTATTATTATTTTTTTTTTTTGTGACTTTTTATTTTGTATTGTTTTGCATCTGATCAACTTTTGTGACTTTCCTTTTCTTTTTTAAGTGTGAACGGTGAAGAGGTCCTCGAGAGGTGATCTTGGGATCACTTCCTGAGGATCCTTGATGCCAAGGAATGTTCATCCATCTTGCTATGGTCTGGATAGCCTGCTGATCCTGAGACAGAGCGGGATGGATGGATATATATACAATATCTGGGTATTTTTTCTAATAATGTTTATACTGTAAACCTTGAGTTGTCAAAAGTTTAAGTGCACCTCTCTCCTCAAGTGTGCATGTGAGTGTGAATGAGTGGATGTGTGTGATTGTATGAAGGCTTTGCGTGAGCAAAGTATGACTGTAAAATTCAATAAAAATATTTGCAAAAAGAAAAGAAAATGGATGAATGGATGGATGGTCTTTTTTAGTATATTGATCACATGTAATTCTCTATACACTCAGCAGGGGGAGCTACAGGCTGCAGTATGAGTGCTTCCACTGGGGGACTATTCCTTCATCTATGTTGCCAAGGCTCACCAAGAAGCAGCTCTAACACATTTTTTAACCATGACATGAATTCACCTGTCATTCTCCATCAACAGAGCCAGACGACCATAATCCCAAGCTGCCTTCCTCAGACAGGAGAAGATGAGCAAAAGGAACTGTGAACCACACAAGACATGCACAATTCATTACACAAACAAGTTTGTAAACAATCACATCGGGCATTGTTTTGTGACACGGGTACTATAATTATGTTAATTATCCCCAATGATGTTGCAGTGTAATCTGTCCCAAAGGCAGGTGTGCAGTAAAAGATATCTAACGCCATACAAATGTCACCATGAACTATCCTATATACAGAAATGTGTGTTACTACATATTATTTATTTTATTGCACGACATCTTCTTCTGTTTGAGTAATGTGTGTGGTTGTTGTGGAAACGACCAGGCAGGTAAGTGTGCACACACAAACACATGGAGTGCACTCGTAAGGAGAAATTCGGTCAATAGCAAAAAACTATTCTGCCGTAGAAAATTGCCACCCACAAAAATAGGATTTGATTAAAAATTGGAATTCTTCAGTCACATAATTAAATCAGGGATTAAACCTGAATAGATTTTGGCTGTTGAGTTGAGAGGACTTTTAGCCTGGTGGGTAGTGAATACATCCATGCTAATAGGGGAAAAGCTCCTGTAATTGATGAATGATTTATCCTTCACATAAATAAGCAATCAGAGCAACCTTGACTAATCAAGAGCGTTTACATTTGCAAACTTTTTACATAAACCCTCCATTTTCTTTTGTCTTCACAGCCAATGTCTCTATGTTGTTTTATTTGACTTTAATGTGTAGGCACGCACTCCATCAATGTCTCAGATGAGTTACTCTTCTGTGATGATGGAATTGATGCAGAGGCGTGCTCCTGCCACCTAGGGGTGCGTTGGGGTGGGGGGGGGCATGCTTTGACTCATGCTTGTCATTAAAAGACAGTGCTCAAGCCTCTGTGTTGCCTTGACAACCAGTCAGTGATGAAATGGGCCAATTAAAACACGGAGGTGGCAGATCGAGAGCGATATCAGAGCAGAATGGAGCCTGGCAGCGGAAGTCAGTTCGCTGACAGCTGAAAGCGGAAGCCTATTATTATCTGCCAAACTAGAGTAAAATATCTGCCTGCGCGCTTGTAAACATAATTTATTCTAGGAGAAAAAGCAGTTTAAGATGCGGCATTCAGAACATTTGTTTTTCTGCCTGTACATTGAAATTTTAGAGGTTTTCACTGAGCTTTGCAGGTGAATACAAAAATAGCGTGTGATTGTAATTTAAATATGTGTGGAGTTTGCATGTTCTCCCCGTGACTGCGTGGGTTCCCTCAGGGTACTCCGGCTTCCTCCCACCTCCAAAGACATGCACCTGGGGATAGGTTGATTGGCAACACTAAATTGAATTAATGTTGTCTGTCTATCTGTGTTGGCCCTGCGATGAGATGGCGCCTTGTCCAGGATGTACACCGCCTTCCGTCCGAATGCATATAGGCACCCCCCGCGACCCCGAACGGGACAAGCGGTAGAAAATGGATGGATGGATGGATACTCACCATCCACATGACCACATTGATGGCCAAGACAGTGGGCACCCCGCCAAAGGGCAGACCCTGCAGTACACTGCCGCTGGAGTGTGAGCGGTAGCATCTCTCAGCCGTGCTGTTGTCATCCCCATGTGAGTCCCAGAGGCCCAGTACGCTCAGCTCTAATGGCCTCCCTTCCGCAGGGGGCGCTGTGGACACGAATAGTGCAGGGTCAGCCATCAGCACTGGACCATACCTAAAAATATAGAGCACAGATAGTACTACTTTTTAAATGTTATACAAACCCCGTTTCCATATGAGTTGGGAAATTGTGTTAGATGTAAATATAAACGGAATACAATGATTTGCAAATCCTTTTCAACCCATATTCAATTGAATGCACTACAAAGACAACATATTTGATGTTCAAACTCATAAACTTTTTTTTTTTTTTGCAAATAATAATGAACTTAGAATTTCATGGCTGCAACACGTGCCAAAGTAGTTGGGAAAGGGCATGTTCACCACTGTGTTACATGGCTTTTCATTTTAACAACACTCAGTAAACGTTTGGGAACTGAGGAGACACATTTTTTAAGCTTCTTAGGTGGAATTATTTCCCATTCTTGCTTGATGCACAGCTTAAGTTGTTCAACAGTCCTGGGGTCTCCGTTGTGGTATTTTAGGCTTCATAATGCGCCACACATTTTCAATGGGAGACAGGTCTGGACTACAGGCAGGCCAGTCTAGTACCCGCACTCTTTTACTATGAAGCCACGTTGATGTAACACGTGGCTTGGCATTGTCTTGCTGAAATAAGCAGGGGCGTCCATGGTAACGTTGCTTGGATGGCAACATATGTTGCTCCAAAACCTGTATGTACCTTTCAGCATTAATGGCGCCTTCACAGATGTGTAAGTTACCCATGTCTTGTGCACTAATACACCCCCATACCATCACAGATGCTGGCTTTTCAACTTTGCGCCTATAACAATCCAGATGGTTCTTTTCCTCTTTGGTCCGGAGGACACGACATCCACAGTTTCCAAAACCAATTTGAAATGTGGACTGGTCAGACCACAGAACACTTTTCCACTTTGTATCAGTCCATCTTAAATGAGCTTAGGCCAAGCGAAGCCGACGGCGTTTCTGGGTGTTGTTGATAAACAGTTTCCGCCTTGCATAGAAGAGTTTTAACTTGCACTTACAGATGTAGCGGCCAACTGTAGTTACTGACAGTGGGTTTCTGAAGTGTTCCTGAGCCCATGTGGTGATATCCTTTACACACTGATGTCGCTTGTTGATGCAGTACAGCCTGAGGGATCGAAGGTCACGGGCTTAGCTGCTTACGTGCAGTGATTTCTCCAGATTCTCTGAACCCTTTGATGATATTACGAAGTGTAGATGGTGAAATCCCTAAATTCCTTGCAATAGCTGGTTGAGAAAGGTTTTTCTTAAACTGTTCAACAATTTGCTCACGCATTTGTTGACAAAGTGGTGACCCTTGCCCCATCCTTGTTTGTGAATGACTGAGCATTTAATGGAATCTAATTTTATACCAAATCATGGCACCCACCTGTTCCCAATTTGCCTGTTCACCTGTGGGATGTTCCAAATAAGTGTTTGATAAGCATTCCTCAACTTCTTTGTCACGTGTTGCTGGCATCAAATTCTAAAGTTAATAATTATTTGCAAAAAAAATAATGTTTATCAGTTTGAACATCAAATATGTTGTCTTTGTAGCATATTCAACTGAATATAGGTTGAAAAGGATTTGCAAATCATTGTATTCCGTTTATATTTACATCTAACACAATTTCCCAACTCATGTGGAAACGGGGTTTGTAGTTAGGGATGTGGGATCATGACAAAATGCGGGAAAATTCCTAACGTTAGTTTTACTTTTTCTTATTTTAATTATCATAAAACTGAGACTGATCATGACATGTTGAAAAACGTACTAAATCTGCAGATTTTCTAGAGCAGCAGCTAGGGCGCCGATTGCTTGTTAGCTTATGATAACATGCATACAAGGCACATTAACATTAAGAATTTTTTTTTTAAATATTTCAGTGTGTATAAGTACTTTTTGAGCATAATCAACAATACCGTCACAGTGTTATGAAATTTCTATATTGTTACATAGCTAATTACATTATGTCTGAATACTTTATGTCAGGATTTAGAGGTGAAAGTTAAGCTAACATGTCCGCTAAGAGGTCAAATGTAATGCTTTGATGATAGTACAGTAATATAATGCTTTGATGATAGTACAGTAACTGTAAAGGATATAAGCTGTCTCTGGGCTAATTGCTATGCTGTCGGTTGTTCGCAAAAATTTGGGTTACGAGCTTCCTCACCATTACTTGGGGTAAGGAATGTCACAGTGAACCCCGCGTAAAATTTGATCAAAACATCCGGTCTCTCACTCACTAGCAAATAAATAACTAGAAATAACTTTGTTTTTCCAACCATGGGGACAAAGAAAGTGAGTGTGCAGAATAGTGCTGAAAAGAAGCAGAAGATATTCATTGAAATAAAGTTAGAAACATGACTTGGTGCTGCTACGTTGTCTCTCACCGCACACATACACCCTTTTTTCTTGCCTTCTTCACACTCAACCAAGAACCAGTCAGGAATTAGCCTGTGTACATTAACGGCAGTCTGAAATTTTACAATTATAAAAAAAAAATGCTCTGAGGAGGGCCTCAACAAAGAGGCTGAAGACCCCTATGCTCGACCATAATTGCACCCAGATTCTAAGTTTTTACTTTCCATATCGTACTTACAACTTCCAGGGTTTCTTTAAAGGTTCCCGATTACAATATAAAAAATGGACTGTTAATGAGATTCATGCAGTAATAATCCTCTGGAGCCAGTTCATGACCACCAAACGTAAGATAAATCTATCATCTCCTTCATTTGTTTACTTAACTGTTCAGTGACAGAGTTTTGAAGCTATGGGTCTTTATGACATGATAAAAGAAAACCCTTATTTGTAAAAAAACAAAAAAAACAACCCAAAAAACAAATAAAAAAGCAAGCTTTGCTACATCTTACAATAAAGCTTGGATTGATGCCAACCATTGATTAGTCAGCTACAGATAACGGAGCTGTAAATTGCTAATGTTTTTGCCCTCTCCTTAATTAATTAATGAATTTTGTTGTTGTATTTTATGAACAACTATTATGTTCGACAACTGCATAGTTACAGTGTGAAAAATGGATAAAGTGTACAATAGTGCTTCTTGGAGACGGGACGTTGTTCTCTCCCGGGGCAAGAGGGGGCTAGACTGATTTGTAGAGGGGCTAAGAAAATAAGCGATTTTCATGACTTGAGTTCTCTTTTTTAAAATAAAATCAGTTATGATACACAGCACAAGCATGTTCGATACAAAAGTAGTTTTAACTGAATTTGACAAAAGAATTTAACAAAACAGTTAGGTCCGGCGGAATTTTAAAAAATTTTCGGGGTCCCAAACACGAAATTTCAAAAATTACTCTCTAGCGCCCCCTTTAAAAGAAGAAATAAATTAGCCCCCGTCACTGGTTTCGCTGGAGACGTCTATCATGACAAGACACACGTAAACACCCCAAAAACCCATATTTGAAGACAAACAGAAGTCATACTTTAATGCAGTGGTCCCCAACCACCGGGCCGCAGCCCGGTACCGGTCCGTGGATTGATTGGTACCGGGCTGCACAAGAAAAAAAAAAAAAAAAAAAAAGAAGAAGAAAAAACATTTTTTTTCCGTATATACAGCTTCAAAAAGATAAAGTTTTGAATCCTTCCATCCATCCATTTTCTACCGCTTATTCCCTTCGGGGTAGCGGGGGGTGCTGGAGCCTATCTCAGCTACAATCGGGCGGAAGGCGGTGTACACCCTGGACAAGTCGCCACCTCATCACAGGGCCAACACAGATAGACAGACAACATTCACACTCACATTCACACACTAGGGCCAATTTAGTGTTGCCAATCAACCTATCCCCAGGTGCATGTCTTTGGAGGTGGGAGGAAGCCGGAGTACCCGGAGGGAACCCACGCAGTCACGGGGAGAACATGCAAACTCCACACAGAAAGATCCCGAGGCCGGGATTGAACCCAGGACTGCTCAGGACCTTCGTATTGTGAGGCAGACGCACTAACCCCTCTGCCACCTCATTTGTCCAAAAATAATCGTCTTTGTTGTCTTTTACCAAGTCTGCCATGATTTGAAAACAGTCACGTTCGTTTACAGAAGTAGGAACACACATTTGTTGCCAGAAGTCGGAAGTGTGAAATAAATGCACTGAGGAAATCAGTTCCGGCAATGCTTAAAATGACCAAAATAAGGTAAAAATTGTACATATTACATTTTGTTATAAATGTCTATTACTACATTATATATCTACTAGCAGCGTGTATGTAAAACATTGATGGAGGGTTTTGAAGTTGTTTTCGAGAGCTTTGATGGCTAAAACGGTGACTCCCATTAACCGCATCTTCCAAGCGGTTTTTTTTTTAATCATCTTTAAAATCCTAAAAAAAGACATGTGTTCTTGTCTCTCATAATGATTGTAAACGATACACAACATTTCAAATAAATTCAGTTTCCTTTTAAGTTGAAGAAAGATGCTTTGGAAAGTATTTCCTCCATATAAATTCTGTAAAAACGCAAGAAAACCAATGGTTTCACCTTTTTCATGACTGTACCACATCATCAAGAGTTCATTGTTTTTGTTGAGAAAATATCTAGAGATGTCCGATAATATTGGCCTGCCGATATTATCGGCCGATAAATGCGTTAAAATGTAATATCGGAAATTATCGGTATCGGTTTTTTACTTTCGGTATCGTTTTTTTTGTTTTTTTTTATTAAATCAACATAAAAAACACAAGATACACTTACAATTAGTGCACTAACCCCAAAAACATTCCTCCCCCATTCACACAAAAGGGTTGTTTCTTTTAATATTCTGGTTCCTACATTATATATCAATATATATCAATACAGTCTGCAAGGGATACAGTCCGTAAGCACACATGATTGTGCGTGCTGCTGGTCCACTAATAGTACTAACCATTAACAGTTAATTTTACTAATTTTCATTAATTACTAGTTTCTATGTAACTGTTTTTATGTTGTTTTACTTTCTTTTTTATTCAAGAAAATGTTTTTAATTTATTTATCTTATTTTATTTTATACATTTTTTTAAAAAGTACCTTATCTTCACCATACCTGGTTGTCCAAATTAGGCATAATAATGTGTTAATTCCACGACTGTATATATCGGTTGATATCGGTATCGGTAATTAAAGAGTTGGACAATATCGGAATATCGGATATCGGCAAAAAGCCATTATCGGACATCCCTAAAAATAAATACAAGTACATTCCAAAATGTACAACATCCATCGTTTGACATTATTTCGATGTTTTGTTTGGTGTGAGAAAATCTCTTTATTACATCACTATAAAGCATTTCATGAATACATGAGATATGATGGCTATATTTGATAACAAATATATACAAATATTATAAATAAAATACATTTTCCTCATCCACTGACTACTGTCATCCTTTTTACCGCCTCACTAGTCAACCTATACTACTATAACGCGGTCCAAATACAAAATTATTTTAATCATTTAAACTTTGTTGATTTTTCTTCGCTAGTTCCGAAACAACACCAGTCAGACGCCGGCATACTGTAAATGCGAGTATGGCTTCATGTAACAATTGCACACTTCTCTTAGAGAGGTTGTCCCTGCTAGAGGGGAGTGTCCCCCAGATAGAAGAGAATAATAAGATACATTTAGACAGCATGGACACGCCAGTTAGCGCAGCCTGCACTAGGTCTACAGCGTGGCCATCGTAGCTTGTAACTTTGACTTTTAAGCAGCCAGCGAGCCACGATGCACCGGAAAGCGTGAACAAGTCATTTGGTGTAGGCTGCACTCGGCTGTACTCGGCCTGCTAGCGTGGTTAGCTCTATACAGCCAGCCAACCACGGTGCGCTGGAGAGCGGCCGAGTTAGCGGTTTTACATGAAAAAAAACAAAAAAAACATTTTGGTTAGGAAAAACTGGGATGCCTGCAGTTTGGAGACATAGTGTCAGACTAGTTTGGACAAACACAGGGAATTATCTCTAACCCTACAGACACACAATCCAGTGTATTCCCCACAGGGTTACTAATAGCACTTTTCGGCAAAATTCCAGAATTAAGGATAGATTTGGTCAACACCCTATGATTACAGTACTGTGGAACCTGTGGAGCCTATCCCAGCTGCATTCGGGCGGAAGGCAGGGTGCACCCTGGACAAGTCGCCATCTCATCGCAGGGCAGACACAGATAGACAGACAACATTCGCACTCATTTTCACAGACTAGGTCCAATTTAGTGTTGCCAATCAACCTATCTCTAGGTGCATGTCTTTGGAGGTGGGAGGAAGCCGGAGTACCCGGAATGTGAAAAATGTGAAAAAAGTGAAGGACTTTGAAAACTTTTCGGATGCACTGTAGCTCACTATTGCCAAGCTTCCAACAGGATGTTTTCAGAGGGAAGTGGTTACTGATCTTAGAGCAGACCTGGCCAATTACTTTGACTCGGGGACCACACTGACAGAAAGAAAAGTGTCTTAAAGGCCAGTGTGTATTGAAAAACAAAAAACAAAACAATGTACAGAAAATAAAGAATGTGGGATTTACAATATTATGTATGAATGATACAACACTGAATATTAACAACATATGAGCATGGCTCCTCTTTTACTTCTCAGACTACATCCTCGATTGACATCTTTTACAATCAAGCAAAAGGCAACAAAAATGCAACAAACATAGAAATAATCAATATAATATCACTTTTATGCAGAACTTTGTTGTAAAAATCTGTTTCCGCGTCTGTCCTCAACACCAGCGTTTCAGGCTGACTGCTCTGGAAACAAACCCCGCCCCCACTGCTTAATGCCTCGTCTGCCTGAAGTGGCTGTGATGTAGTTTCCATGTTTAAGGTTTAAAAAAATTATTTAGAAACATCCGGTGGGCCTGATTGAAAATCTTAACGGGCCGAATGGAGACCTCTGACCGTATTTTGCCTAGACCTGGCTTAGAGTATCAACAGCTGGTTGTAACAGAGATACAGAATGACTGGAAGAAAAAAACAAAAGTTGTGAGTTATGCTGTTCAGGTCCTGGTTAGACAACAGAAACCAGCAATTTACCCACAACATACAGATACTTAAAACGATTGCACACAGATTTAGGATATATCAAATTAAGTCATGTGTGAAAGTTGTAGTGTACGTTTAACCTGACTCTCGCCAGAGCCTTGTAGTTCGCTGAGCTCAACACAACGATCTGGGCTCGAAGGGATTGCAAACTCCTTCAAGATAGCAAAAAATAATGAACCAATCAGGATCGCCGGGCGGGATATCATAGATATCATGGATTTCCCAGCGTCGCTCTCATCAGCGTCACAGGTTGATTTCCATGTGAGTGGTTGAAGTAGCACATCATTCAAGATAACGGACAAGTGGTTTATCCAATCACATATAATTATTTTTTTTTTACAAGGCCTCGCCTTCTGAAATACATCTAATATTGAGAAGTCCCAGATTCTTGTGTGGAGCTCAGTGAACGACAAGGATCTGGCGAAAGTCAGGTTAGTGTATGTTAAGTTCATCCTAAAATGTTACCCTAAAGCTGAATATTTCTAACTGTTTATACATGTATTACATTATTTTAGTTTTGGTATGTATACAATATTGATGTCTATATTTCAGTTTTGGTATGTAATTATAGTATATTATAGTCTAGCAGGGATGTGCAGTCTGGGTAGGTGTGGTACAATCATTGGTACTTTAACTTTGACTTAACAATGGAGCGAGTTGTCAGTGTCAGACTGCCATTGAAATTACGACGGTTGCCACTAGGGGCCAGGTTGGTGCTATGTATGTGTGAACGGTCAATGTTAGAAGACGACAGTAAAGGATTAGACCTTCCCTCTGCCTCGAGTTCTCTCCGTGTGTATTACTAATATATACCCACAGTGATGCTATAAAAGTACACAAGACTTGAAAATACAACATGTGAACCAAAGAAAACATCGCCGGTAAACTAACTGAAGATTAGCTCGAAGCTATCGCTAGCCAACAAGTGACACATGGAGCAGTTTAAGCCACCGTCGCCGCTGTTGCTCACCAGTAATATCGTGGAGACATGGCGCAGATGGGAACAGAGTTTAGGGCTGTACATTGTCGCTACGGGTGCGTTGGAGAAACAAGAGGATGTTAAAAAAGCCATTCTTCTTCACACAATTGGCGAAGAGACACTAGAATTGTACAACACACTGACTATAACACCAGCCGAGGGAGCTGACGGGACTACGATGGAGGACCTTCTTAAAGCGTTCAAGGTGTCAGAGTGTTTAGGTGACGAACCCCAAGATGCAGAGATGACGGCAGACATTGAGCGGGAAAACATAATTTAATGTCCACAATAAAGAAAAAAACACAAACCAGGAACTAGGAACAGGAAACAGGATGCCAGGAAAACAGGAACTGGAAGACGAGGAACAAAAAGACAGCAAGCTACAAACATCTACAATATATAGCTTACCGCTACCGCTTACAGCTACACTGACATCGACGAGTAGGAATGACAATAATCCAGCACTGACTGGAGGGGAAGGCAGGTTTAAATAGCAGCTGGCTGATTGACACCAGATGTGGCCAGGTGCCAATCAGCCGCAGCTGAGGGGACGCAGCACTCAGGGAGACAATCAGGAAATAACCAAAATAAGAGCGTTGACAGGAAATGACAGAGGAAAAACCAAAACATAACTAAACTGTCAGGTACAAGCCTGACACAAGGTCTAATGCAGCCCACAAAAGAATGTTGTTTTTGAGCGGGACTGGCTGAGTTTCCTGGTGTTTACCACATTCACATAGACCGAGTTGTCACACCTGTGATTCACTCCTACCGGAATGTTTCCCTTGCTATAATGGACTTACTGAAGAACTGAAAGACCTAGAAAAGAGAACAGTCATAACAGCTGATCAAGAATCAGAATGGGTGAACAGTCCTGTTGCTACACAGAAAACAAATGGTACACTAAGGGTGTGTTTAGACCCTTTTAAACTGAATCAGGCTGTGAAGCGCCAGCACTTTGCCATTCCTACACCTGAGGATGTGCCCAGCAAGTGGCTGGAAAGTCTATCTTCTCTATCTTTGATGAGAAGGATGGATACTGGCAGATTAAACTTGACGGAGCATCATCTAAACTGTGCACCTTCAACACACCGTATAGGGCCGGTTCCGCTTCCTACGGCACCCATTTGGGATCAAATTAGCCAGCGAACAAAAGAACTGTGAGACTTTGGGCGACAATCATGGTGTGTATGTCATTGCAGACGACATGATAATTGCTGCTTCATCAAAACAGGAACAGGACGAAATCCTGCAAAATGTAACGGAGAGAGCAAAAGCATCAAATATAAAATTTAAGAAGTACACGATTCAATTCAAAGCCAGCACTGTGAAATACATGGGACATGGCTTCCTCCTTCCTCAAAAGACATGCACCTGGGGATAGGTTGATTGGCAACTCTAAATTGGCCCTACTGTTTGAATGTCAGTGTGAATGTTGTCTGTCTATCTGCGTTGGCCCTGCGATGAGGTGGTGACTTGTCCAGGGTGTACCCTCAGAGAGCTGCTGAAGAAGGATGTGGCATGGCAGTGGTGTCAACACCATACGACAATGCGACAAAACTTAAAGTCGAAATTGACACAAGTACCAGTGCTGATATGATGATCTTCTTACTAAAAGAAGATCATCCAGTGTGCTATGCCTAATGTGTGCTCACAGACACAGAAAAGAGGTATGCACAAATAGAAAAGGAGTTGCTTGCCATAGTATTTGCCGCAAGAAGATTTCACCAATACGTGTATGGCAGACCAGTAACTGTCCAGTCTGATCACAAGCCGCTGGAAGTCATCATGCGCAAACCACTGAGCAAAGCACCGGCCCGGCTAAAAAGCATGCTTCTACAACTGCAGAGGTATGACTTGAATGTTACATACACACCTGGAAAGCATATGCACATTGCCGACACAGTGATCGGCGACAGTAACAATGCCAGTGAAAGCCCATGTGATGAGAGAGTTGTGTATGCCCTGCAGGCCACAGATGCTTTAAGTGAGGAGAAACTCTGCCAACTAAAAGAGGCAACTGCAACAGACACTGTGTTACAAGCGGTATGTGAAAAACACATGCAAGGCTGGCCAGCGAAAAGAAAGAGTATAGATAGGTCACTACACAGCTACTGGGCATTAAGACAAAATATAAGCATACAAAATGATATTGTGATGGTGGGGGACAAAATCATCATACCACAGGGCTTTAGGAATGTAATCTTCGAAAAGTTGCATCTTGCTCATCAAATAATACAACGTACAAAAAGCACACAAAGTACTATACTTGTCACGTGTGGTGCGCATGGTGATGCGGGGGTTTGTTCTCCCAAGATGCAAGGGACGAATCCGGACAGGACTTGCAGGTAATAACTTGATTTAATAATAAAATAACACAAAACTGGTACAAAACAGAAAACAAACCGACAGGAAGAGGTGCCGAACGCACTGGAAGCTAAGGCTAACACTTAGCACAAACTATGGAACTTGGCTGAGTCTAGAATCAAGAATGAACTTATGTGGCAGTCGCGTGATGCAAAAACAAAGAAAGCAGAACGAGTGATGAACAAAGGTGGGCTTAAATAGCGTCTCTGATGAGAAACAGGTGCGCGTGCAAGGCAGGTGAAAATCAAGTAACCATGGTGACGAAACAAACTCAGAGGTGCACAAGTAATAACAAAAGGAGTCCAAAACTAACCAAACATAACTTAACAAAACATGATCCGACCACGGATCATGACAGATCCCCCCTTAAGGACAGATTCGAATGTATTGTACATGCAAATTCACATATGCTCACATACGTACATAGGTACCTACGCTCCCACATACATACACAAATACAGTACATATTTACCTACCTAATGTTCGTACATCCACACGCACATTCAATATACAAACATACACATACACATACTGTACATATACATTCACTGTACAAACACATATACACATTCTGTACATATACATTCATTGTACAAACACATATACACATTCTGTACATATACAAGTACATATGCATACTTACACTCATGCACATAATCACGTTTCATCAAACATATATTAACGTTGTTGCCCTAGGGTAAACTGGGTGTAACACATGGCACACTGACAAAGCTTAACCTATTGTGACTATAACAATCTACAAGGTTAATGTAGGTTGCTTCTCTTTCTCCCCCTCCATTTTTCTGCATTCTTTCGTATCTCAAGTTATCATTACGTATATGTATTGTTGCATTTAAACAACTGTATTGTTGATAATAAAGGTAAATTATTGGTATTGTTCATTATCAATAGCGCTATTTCTATTGGTATTTGTATTGATCCATTTGTAGTGTAATAATGCTCATTGTTATTTCTGTATTATTTTTTATTTTTCGCTAACTGCTTATTTGCTATTACTTTTACCATCATATTTGTACATGTCATATTTGCTGATGTTGCTCTATTGTTGTTGTTGTTGTTGTTTGCTGTTGTTGTTTTTGTCTCTCTGTCTAATCCCCCTCTTGTCCCCACAATTTCCCCCTCTGTCTTCTTTTTTTCTCTCTTTCTATCCCCTCCTGCTCCGGCCCGGCTGCACTAAATGATAATATAAATACATTTAATAAAGTCAAATACAAATAAGGCAACAAGAGAAGTATCCTACACTTCTCTTTTGTAAAGTAAATCTGAACAGCCGACATGGGCATCTACATCAACTATATGATTTGCCTGAGAAGCTGGACAGGACATTAAAAAAAAAAAAAAAAAAAAAAAAGGACAGATTCTAGATGTCCTAAAAAAAACGAGCAGGGTCAAAAGTCACGGGAGGGCGGAGGGAGGACTTGGCGGTAGGTCGCCAGGCCAAGTGTCCCCGAATCCACCGAGGCAAAGTCAAGTGGCGGCGGCGAGTGGAACGCCGCTGCAGCAGGCGAGGCGGGCGACCCGGGGATGGCCACATTCGTGGCCGACTGGGGGGTGGGCGCACTTGGCGAGGCGGACGACTAGGGAGCGGCCACATCCGTGGTCGACGGGGAGGTGGGCGCGACGGCGTCGTCGTGGCAGGCTTGGGCGCAGATGACGAGTCAGGCGTGGACGCAGGTGCAGGCGGCGAAGCTTGGCGTGGTGCAGGCGGCAAAGCTTGGCGTGGTGCAGGCGGCAAAGCTTGGCGTGGTGCAGGCGGCAAAGCTTGGCGTGGTGCAGGCACGGGAGCTAGCCGAGGAGCAGGAACGGGTGCTAGCCGGGCTGCAAGAACTGGAGCGGGTGCTAGCCGAGGAGCAGGAGCAGGTGCTAGCCGAGGAGCAGGAACTGGAGCAGGTGCTAGCCGAGGAACAGGAACTGGAGCAGGTGCTAGCCGAGGAACAGGAACTGGAGCAGGTGCTAGCCGAGGAGCAGGAACTGGAGCAGGTGCTAGCCGGGGAGCAGGAACTGGAGCAGGTGCTAGCCGGGGAGCAGGAACTGGAGCAGGTGCTAGCCGGGGAGCAGGAACTGGAGCAGGTGTCAGCCGAGGAGCAGGAACTGGAGCAGGTGTCAGCCGAGGAGCAGGAACTGGAGATGGTGGCGTCTGCAAGCCCACCGGAGATGGTGGCGTCTGCAAGCCCACCGGAGATGATGGTGGCGTCTGCAAGCCCACCGGAGATGATTGTGGCGTCTGCAAGCCCACCGGAGATGATGGTGGCGTCTGCAAGCCCACCGGAGATGATGGTGGCGTCTGCAGGCCCACCCGGGCTGAGGTTAGCCATGAGCATGGCGGAGGTGGTCTAGCTGGGGGTTGCGGCTTGACATGCCGACGGACTGGTGGTGGAGGACGGGCTGGAGGTTGCTGCCTGGTTGGGTGCATCTAAGTCACCCCACCAGCACAGCTCCCGGCCCCAGCCCCCCCCCCTCAAGGAGCGGATACCAGACGCGCTCCCTGTGGTCTGGCATCTTCTTTAGGGGTGGGTGGAGGGGGGTAGACTCCTCCCCTCTCAATTGTCCAAAAAGTCAATTTCTGGGAGCATTGGTCACTGGGGGCGAAGCCAAAGTCACTGGAAGCGGGGCTTGAAAAACAGGAGACAGACACTGAAAAAAATCTAAATTTTGAAAAAAAATTCTCATAAGGATTAATTCTAAAAACAAAGTCCTTAGTGGGGGGCTGACAGAGGGAGTAAACAGAATCTAAAAAAAAATCTTGGTGTCTGACGTCATCACTAGTGGGCGGGATGACGTCATCACAAGTATGCAGCGTAATGTCAACAGCGCGGGTCTCCCTCTGGCTCACAGCCCAGTTGGAAAATTGTTTGGCACATACTTCAATGGATTTTCCAAACATCAGAGGGGAAGACTGGGCTGCTCTTGGCGTGCTGTTGTCCGGAAGAGGAGTCTTCGGGAGCGAGGCGTCCTGACGGCGAGGCAAAGACTCTTTGCTGTCCGATGCGGGAGTACGAGGTGCTGCTTTCTTTCTGTCACGTGTGGTGCGCATGGTGATGCGGGGTTTTGTTCTCCCAAGATGCAAGGGACGAATCCGGACAGGACTTGCAGGTAATAACTTGATTTAATAATAAAATAACACAAAACTGGTACAAAACAGAAAACAAACCGACAGGAAGAGGTGCCGAACGCACTGGAAGCTAAGGCTAACACTTAGCACAAACTATGGAACTTAGCTGAGTCTAGAATCAAGAATGAACTTACGTGGCAGTCGCGTGATGCAAAAACAAAGAAAGCAGAACGAGTGATGAACAAAGGTGGGCTTAAATAGCGTCTCTGATGAGAAACAGGTGCGCGTGCAAGGCAGGTGAAAATCAAGTAACCATGGTGACGAAACAAACTCACAGGTGCACAAGTAATAACAAAAGGAGTCCAAAACTAACCAAACATAACTTAACAAAACATGATCCGACCACGGATCATGACAATACTGGCCTGGTGTTACAAAATATATAGATAGAATGATTGAGAAATGTACGCAGTGGAAACTGCTACAACTAGAGATGTCATTTTAAAGCATTTATCAGCCGATAATATCGGTAGGCCGATATTATCAGCCGATAAATGCTTTAAAATGTAATATCGGAAATTATCTGTATCGTTTTTTTTATTATCAGTATCGTTTTTTGTTTTTTTTAATCAACATAAAAAACACAAAATACACTTACAATTAGTGCACCAACCCAAAAAACCTTCCTCCCCCATTCACACTCATTCACACAAAAGGGTTGTTTCTTTCTGTTATCAATATTCTGGTTCCTACATTATATATCAATAGATATATAATGTAGCGTGACTGCTCGCTGACTGCTCGCTGTTTCGAAAAAGCTAAGTATCGTTCTATTTGTGTGCTTTTAAATTGTTCTGCAGCTTTCTTTATTACTTTCTCAACATATTTAGTAGTACTATTTAACTTGCAAATCACCCGATCTCTGTCTCTCCACCCCTCCCGCAGCTAGCTAGCAGCTAGCTGCTAAGCTAACGAAGCTAGCGCGGAGAAAGGCGTCGCCGGGCGCCGGTCAGAAGGAGTCTACTCCTGCACACCGTGACCAGGACTTCTCGGAAGACAGCAGGAACTTCACTCGGTGACAGAAAACACCGTGAGTATGGCTTCCTGCGCATCTTGCACCTTACTCACGGAGAGGCTGGCTCAGCTAGAGGGCCGTGTCCGCCAGTTAGAGCAGAGTAATCTCGTAACTTTAGATGTTGCGGACACATCTGCTAGCGTTAGCTGTAGCGAGCTAACTAGCCCAGCCTGTAGTAGTCCTAAGCGGCCTACAAGCTACGGTGTACCGGTTGAGACGCATAATAGATTTAGCTCTTTAGCTAGTCCTACACCCCAGTCTACCGGGCACCACACCTTAGTCATAGGGGACTCCATCACCCGAAACATAAAGCTTAGCAAACCAGCCACAATTAAGTGCATCCCGGGGGCCCGAGCACCTGACATTGAGGCTAATCTTAGGGAGCTAACTCGCAACAGGCCTAGTAAACACGTACGACAGGCTAATCGCACCACTAGTTATGCGAATATAGTTGTACACGTTGGCTCCAATGACACTAGAATGAGACAGTCAGAGATTACAAAGAGAAACATAGCCAGGACTTGTGATCTCGCTAGAAAGATGTCCAGGCATCGAGTAATTGTCTCTGGCCCCCTGCCTGCGAGAGGCAATGATGAGAGATATAGCAGATTAGTCTCGCTTAACAAGTGGCTGGCTAGCTTCTGTAGACAACAGGGACTAACGTTTATTGATAATTGGCCCTCTTTCTGGGGCAAACCAGGCTTGCTGATGAGGGACGGCCTTCACCCTAACCAGGAAGGCGCCATCATCCTGTCTAAAAACATAGACTACTGTTTAAGTCACATTTGACTAACTACACTAGAGCAAGCCCGGTCACAGGCAATTACAGAGCCTGCTAGTCCGGGTGAGGAGTCAGTTAAGCTAGAACTAGCCAGCGCCAGGCTGGATAATTCCTGTACGCATAGCAATTTTCTTAGAATAACACACAACTCACATACTGTGTTTTCTGTTGTGAATGTGTCAGGGGTAGATATGCATTCTACTGAGGTGGCAAATCATGATGCGTTCAGTCGATCGCTGCATCAAGCAAACAATCTGAAAATTCCCGTCGTATCAATTCCTAGATATGGTCGAAACTATTTAAAGTGCACTACGTATAATAAACGCAACATTATTAATATTTCTACTACGGATAATTTAAACAAAAACTCGTCAAAACAGCCCAATACTTATAATATGGGCTTTTTAAACATAAGATCATTGTCTCCCAAAACGTTATTAGTTAATGAGGTCATTAGAGACAACAATCTTAACGTCATTGGTCTTAGCGAAACCTGGCTCAAACCAGACAAATTTTTTGCGCTAAATGAGGCATCTCCTCCTAACTATACGAATGCGCATATTGCCCGTCCCCTTAAAAGGGGTGGGGGGGTCGCACTAATATACAATGAAAACTTTAACCTTACCCCTAACCTAAATAATAAATACAAATCGTTTGAGGTGCTTACTATGAGGTCTGTCGCACCGCTGCCTCTCGATATGGCTGTTATCTACCGCCCCCCAGGGCCCTACTCGGACTTTATTAATGAATTCTCAGAGTTCGTTGCTGATCTAGTGACGCACGCAGACAATATAATCATAATGGGGGACTTTAATATCCATATGAATACCCCATCGGACCCTCAGTGCGTGGCGCGCCAGACTATAATTGATAGCTGTGGTCTTACACAAATAATAAATGAACCTACGCTTCGCAACGGCAATACGATAGATCTAGTGCTGGTCAGGGGTGTCACCATCTCCAAAGTTATGGTACTCCCGTATACTAAAGTAATGTCCGATCATTACCTTATAAAATTCGAAGTTCTGACTCATTGTCAACAAACTAATAATAATAATAACTGCTATAGCAGCCGCAACATTAATGCTGCCACAACGATGACTCTTGCTGACCTACTGCCTTCGGTAATGGCACTATTCCCAAATTATGTCGGCTCTATTGATAACCTCACTAACAACTTTGACAATGCTCTGCGCAAAACCATTGATAGTATAGCACCGCTAAAACAAAAAAGGGCCCCTAAAAGGCGCACCCCATGGTTTACAGAAGAAACCAGAGCTCATAAATTATCATGTAGAAAGTTGGAACGCAAATGGCGCGCGACCAAGCTTGAGGTTTTCCATCAAGCATGGAGTGATAGTTTAATATCGTATAAACGCATGCTTACCTTAGCTAAAGCTAAATATTACTCAAATCTCATCCGCCTCAACAAAAACGACCCTAAATTTTTGTTTAGTACAGTAGCATCGCTAACCCAACAAGGGACTCCTCCCAAAAGCTCCACCCACTCGGCAGATGACTTTATGAATTTCTTTAATAAGAAAATTTAACTAATTAGAAAGGAGATTAAAGACAACGCATCCCAGCTACAACTGGGTTCTATGAACACAGATACAACTGTATCTACGACGGATACTGCAATACAAAATAGTCTCTCTCTTTTTGATGAAATAACATTAGAGGAACTATTACAGCGTGTAAGTGGGATAAAACAAACAACATGTTTACTCGACCCACTTCCTGGGAAACTTATCAAGGAGCTTTTTGTATTATTAGGTCCATCAGTGCTAAATATTATAAACTTATCACTTTCCTCTGGCACTGTTCCCCTAGCATTCAAGAAAGCGGTTATTCATCCTCTGCTCAAAAGACCTAACCTTGATCCTGACCTCATGGTAAACTACCGACCGGTGTCCCACCTTCCCTTTATTTCGAAAATCCTCGAAAAAATTGTCGCACAGCAGCTAAATGAACACTTAGTGTCTAACAATCTCTGTGAACCTTTTCAATCCGGTTTCAGGGCAAATCACTCTACGGAGACAGCCCTCGCAAAAATGACTAATGATCTACTGCTAACGATGGATTCTGATGCGTCATCTATGTTGCTGCTTCTTGATCTTAGCACTGCTTTCGATACCGTCGATCATAATATTTTATTAGAGCGTATCAAAACACGTATTGGTATGTCAGAGTTAGCTTTGTCGTGGTTTAACTCTTATCTTACTGACAGGATGCAATGCGTCTCCCATAATAATGTGACCTCGGACTATGCTAAGGTAACGTGCGGAGTTCCTCAGGGTTCGGTTCTTGGCCCTGCACTCTTTAGTATTTACATGTTGCCGCTAGGCGACATCATACGCAAATACGGTGTTAGCTTTCATTGTTATGCTGATGACACCCAACTCTACATGCCCCTAAAGCTGACCAACACGCCGGATTGTAGTCAAGTGGAGGCGTGTCTTAATGAAATTAAACAATGGATGTCCGCTAACTTCTTGCAACTCAACGCCAAGAAAACGGAAATGCTGATTATCGGTCCTGCTAAACACCGACATTTATTTAATAATACCACCTTAACATTTGACAACCAAACAATTACACAAGGCGAATCAGTAAAGAATCTGGGTATTATCTTCGACCCAACTCTCTCGTTTGAATCACACATTAAGAGTGTTACTAAAACGGCCTTCTTTCATCTCCGTAATATCGCTAAAATCCGTTCTATTTTATCCACTAGCGACGCTGAGATCATTATTCATGCGTTTGTTACGTCTCGTCTCGACTACTGTAACGTATTATTTTCGGGTCTCCCTATGTCTAGCATTAAAAAATTACAGTTGGTACAAAATGCGGCTGCTAGACTTTTGACAAGAACAAGAAAGTTTGATCATATTACGCCTATACTGGCTCACCTGCACTGGCTTCCTGTGCACTTAAGATGTGACTTTAAGGTTTTACTACTTACGTATAAAATACTACACGGTCTAGCTCCGTCCTATCTTGTCGATTGCATTGTACCATATGTCCCGGCAAGAAATCTGCGTTCAAAGAACTCCGGCTTATTAGTGATTCCCAGAGCCCAAAAAAAGTCTGCGGGCTATAGAGCGTTTTCTATTCGGGCTCCAGTACTATGGAATGCCCTCCCGGTAACAATTAGAGATGCTACCTCAGTAGAAGCATTTAAGTCCCATCTTAAAACTCATTTGTATACTCTAGCCTTTAAATAGCCCCCCTGTTAGACCAGTTGATCTGCCGTTTCTTTTCTTTTCTCCTCTGCTCCCCTTTTCCTTGAGGGGGGGGGGGGGGGGGCACAGGTCCGGTGGCAATGGATGAAGTGCTGGCTGTCCAGAGTCGTGACCTGGGGTGGGACCGCTCACCTGTGCATCGGCTGGGAACATCTCTGCGCTGCTGACCCGTCTCCGCTCGGGATGGTGTCCTGCTGGCCCCACTATGGACTGGACTCTTACTATTATGTTGGATCCACTATGGACTGGACTCTCACAATATTATGTCAGACCCACTCAACATCCATTGCTTTCGGTCTCCCCTAGAGGGGGGGGGGGTTACCCACATATGCGGTCCTCTCCAAGGTTTCTCATAGTCATTCACATCGACGTCCCACTGGGGTGAGTTTTCCTTGCCCTTATGTGGGCTTTGTACCGAGGATGTCGTTGTGGCTTGTGCAGCCCTTTGAGACACTTGTGATTTAGGGCTATATAAATAAAGATTGATTGATTGATTGATTGATATCAATACAGTCTGCAAGGGACACAGTCCGTAAGCACACATGATTGTGTGTGCTGCTGGTCCACTAATAGTACTATCCTTTAACAGTTAATTTGACTCATTTTCATTAATTACTAGTTTCTATGTAACTGTTTTTATTTGTTTTACTTTCTTTTTTATTCAAGAAAATGTTTTTAATTTATTTATCTTATTTTATTTTATTAATAATAATAAAAAAAAGACCTTATCTTCACCATACCTGGTTGTCTAAATTAGGCATAATAATGTGTTAATTCCACGACTGTATACATCGGTATCGGTTGATATCGGTAGCGGTAATTAAAAAGTTGGACAATATCGGAATATCTGATATCGGCAAAAAGCCATTATCGGACATCCCTGGCTACAACCCAAAAATCAGGCTGAACCACTTGTACCACACCAAGGGCCAGAATTGCCATGGATGAAGGTTGGAACTGACATTTTTGAAATAAATGTCATATCTACTACTAGTTTGATATCTGACTAAATATCTTACAGTGATAAATTTGCCGGACAAAACAACGTACACAGTCATTCAAAAAATGAAATCTGTTTTCGCAAGGCATGGAATCCCAAGAGAGATAGTGAGTGATCATGTTCCTTTCGCCAGCTACAAGATGAAGAAGTTTGTAACCTCATGAGTGATCAAGCTCACACAGTCCAGCCCAGGTTTTTCATCTTCTAATGCAATGGCCGAGCGAGCCAGCAAACTGGTGCTGACCCACATCTGGTGCTGTTGTCACTGAGGAACACACCAGTAATGGAATTGAGCATGTCACCTGCACAAATGTTAATGGGGAGAGTACTCTGGAGCACCCTTCTGTGTTCCAGTGCTATTCTAAAACAGTCGACCCCACGGCATGTTCACAGCAGGATACAACACCTGCAGCACCAACAGAAACAACATTTCGAATAACGAGCAAAACCTCTACCAGTGTTAACCAGAAATGACATTGTGAACATGTAAACACCAAATAGTTGGAAGTCGACAGTTGTCATCCATCAGAAAGCGAAACCACGCTCCTACACCATGCAGACACCTGCTGGGAGGATGCCCAGGAGGAACAGGGGACATCTGAGGAAGATACAGCCAAATGTGTTCACTAATGCCCGCCAGAATGAACATGTGGACTCTGAGGTACAAATGTCCCAGAGACCTGAGTCAGTTGACCCACCAGCACAGGACCTTCGGATAAATACTCCTCCAGAGAGTATGGAATATAAGCCCAACTACCACATGAGAAGTGGCAGGGAAATCAGATGCCCTACCAGGTTCAGAGACTAATTTCATGGACTGTTTATGTTTTTATCCATGTGTCTCAAGCTTTTGTGTCCGCATCAAAAAAAAAAAGAAGAGTACATGCGGAGTAAAATAGGTACTGTATATTAATGCTTTATCTGAATGCTCAAAATGTTTGCACATGGGCTTTGAGTTGATCAAAATAAGTCACTTGTTCATTAAAAAATGCTTCATTCGACATTCTAATAGTCAGATTAAAAGCAGATGTGTTTAGTGTTTATAAAATGTACATTGAAAGTATTTTGGTAAATATATGTTGAACCTATCTTGGAAAAGAGGGATGTAGTGTATTGGAGCCAGTTGTCAGTGATTCATTGGATCAGAGTGTCATAGTAATTACGACGGTCGCCACTAGAGGCCAGATTGATGCTATGGATGTGTGAACGGTCGATGTTAGAAGCCGACATTAAAGGATTAGACCTTACCTCTACCTTGATTTGGATTAGGTGACGTCACATCCAGAAAAGTCTGCTGACACTAGCTGCTGCTGCCGCGAAAAAGCTAAGTGCTATCTTTCTGTGTGTGTGCTTCTAATTGTTTTACAGCTTTGTTTATTCCTTCTCAAACAGTTTTAGTAGTCTTATCAAACTTGCAAAGCACCCACTCTCTGTTTCACCGCCCCTCTCTAAGCCAGCTAGCTGCTAAGATAACAAAGCTAAGCTAGTCACGGCTCAGAGCAACGACGCTACGAAGGCATCTGCTCCCACACGCTGCGGACACTTCTCCAAAGTCAGCAAGAACTCGACTCGGTGAAAGAAACAACGTGAGTATAGCTCCCTGCTCTTCGTCCACCGTTCTAATGGATAGGTTGGTCCTACTAGAGAATTGTGTATGCCAGTTAGAGCACAGTAATTTCGTAACTTTACACATTTGCTAGTGTTAGCTGTAGCGAGCTGACTCGCCCAGCTTGTAACAGCCCTAAGCGGCCTACAAGCCGCGGTGAACCGGTTGAGACGCATAATAGATTTAGCTCTTTCGCTAGTCCTACACCCCAGTCTACCGGGCACCACACCTTAGACCCAAAACGGTTTTAGTTTAGTTTTGTATTTATTTACTTTAGTTTATTATACAGTTTATATATTTACTTTATTTGGTAAATTTGTTTTAAAACGTCTGAAATAAACTACCACTGATTATTCTCTTATTTTTCTTTTCCTCCTAATGAGCAGCCTGTATTAACATTGATGAGAGCAGAGACATTCAATTTAAAAAAATCTCAAAAAATGCGATGCATTGCTATTTTGTTTAACTCTTAAGAAGGCAATTAATATCAGTATATTGGGCAAAAATTTAAGGAATTAAGAAATCGATATTTTTGTGAGTCTTATGACCAGACTCCATTAGCAGCCATTGATCCGCTTTTACTATAATTTGATGAAAGCAATACAGCAAGCTCTTTTTAAAATGTTTTGTTTGTTACTGTGTAAATCAGTGTTTTTCAACCACTGTGCCGCGGCACACTAGTGTGCCGTGAGATACAGTCTGGTGTGCCGTGGGAGATGATCTAATTTGACATATTTAGGTTAAAAATTTTTTTTGCAAACCAGTAATTATAGTCTGCAAATGATGTGTTGTTGTTGAGTGTCTAGAGCTCAGCAGTGTAACCGTGTAATACTCTTTCATATCAGTAGGTGGCAGCCGGTAGCTAATTGCTTTGTAAATGCAGGTAAAAAGGTGTCTTATGCTTTAACCAAAAATAAACAAAAGGTGAGTGCCCCCAAGAAAAGGCATTGAAAGTAAAACTGAACTGGCTACAAAGTAAACAAAAACAGAATGCTGGACGACAGCAAAGACTTACTGTGGAGCAAAGACGGCGTCCACAATGTACATCCGAACATGACATGACAATCAACAATGTCACCACAAAGAAGGATAAAAACAACTGAAATATTCTTGATTGCTATAACAAAGTAGATGCGGGAAATATAAGATATGAAACTGCTACAGGAAAATACCAACAAAAGAGAAAAAGCCACCAAAATAAGAGCGCAAGACAAGAACTAAAACACTACACACAGGAAAACAGCAAAAAACTCAATAAGTCAGGGTGTGATGTGACAGGCGGTGACAACACACCTACTTTGAGACAAGAGCTATAGTGATGCATGCTTGGTTATGCTTTAAAGTCATATCCAACAATTGCGACAATGACTTTTAACTGTCAACTGAGTTTATGATTTCTACTGGTGGTGTGCCTCCGGATTTTTTGAACGCAAAAAATGTGCCTTGGCTCAAAAAAGGTTGAAAAACACTGGTTTATATCATAGGCAGATGCTATCAAGTCGTTCTGACTGAACATATTGTTGTTGAGAGAATGAATAGACTTAGCTCAAGCGTAAAGTGGTCGGTTTACTCAAGTGCATATTTGAACAGCTGAGGCCTGCCTTTTTTCTCCATGTACTTTCCTATGTAGAGCATGCAAAGGATATTATCATTCACAGTGTAATGACCACAGACCTGGAGCAGAAATCCTCCAGCCACACACACACACGTGATCAATACATTTGTT
Organism: Nerophis lumbriciformis; assembly: GCF_033978685.3. Classification (NCBI taxonomy): domain Eukaryota; kingdom Metazoa; phylum Chordata; class Actinopteri; order Syngnathiformes; family Syngnathidae; genus Nerophis; species Nerophis lumbriciformis. The sequence goes on from NC_084555.2 coordinate 35,367,588, forward strand.
CAGTTTGTGTACACATTCAGAGGAAAAACTGCTTTGCGTCATAATCACTATTCTTGTTGACAGGTGTGAAATATGAGATTTAACATTCAATTCAGGAACCATTTATGTACGGTAGTGCTCATAAACACGCAGCAAAACTCACAAATACTGAACAAAACACAGTTTTTGTTTCCCATAGTATGAGTGATGTCAGAGTCAATGATATGTAATCCGCACTGACTGTTGCACATCACACTCTCAGCGGGACCCGGGATGAAAAGGATTATTTTAAAATATCACCCGTAAGAAAACCTCTTTGTAACATTGCACTTTGCGTCTTCTTCCCTGTGGTGAAACTGTATAGCATGCAGGCCACATTGAGATGCTGTCAGATAGTGTATCATTGTGGAGATATAGCTAGGATGGATATTCCCTGAGGATGGATGACAAAACCGATCCATAACGCACACACGCACACGCACACGCACACACACACACACACACACACACACACACACACACACACACACACACACACACACACACACACACACACACACACACACACACACACACAGGCAGTTTCCTGTAAGCAAACACAGGAAAATAAACAATCTTATTTTCCCTTGCCCAATTGTTAAAGTAGTCTATGCAAATATGTAAGGATTAGACACAAAGTAAAACAGGCATGAATAAACCTATAGCTTCTTCCTTGTATTCGACAAGAAGGCATCCAATTCCACCTCCAGAAAAGAGCAGGGTGCAGACCACCGTGTGGCTTCACACAACATTTGGACACAGCGTGACTCAGCGATTTTTAACACAGCGGAGATCACACGCTTCAAAAGCCGAAAAGTCCAACATGTTCGCACTCATCCTATCATACCCATTTCCACCTCATCCTTTTTGAGCTAGGGAAGTTTCTCTAATCCTCCGTTTCCTACAAACCGGTGTTATTTCTCTCGCTGACAGCGTGAAGGAAATCTCTGTGCTCTGCTTGTCCTCGATGCTGAGGTGTGCATCTAAAGACAATTTTATAGCAGAATAACAACAAACTACAAACCTTGTTTCCATATGAGTTGGGAAATTGTGTTAGATGTAAATAAAAACGGAATACAATGATTTGCAAATCATTTTCAACCCATATTCAGTTGAATATGCTACAAAGACAACATATTTGATGTTCAAACTGATAAACATTTTTTTTTTTGCAAATAATCATTAACTTTAGAATTTAATGCCAGCAACACGTGACAAAGAAGTTGGGAAAGGTGGCAATAAATACTGATAAAGTTGAGGAATGCTCATCTAACACTTATTTGGAACATCCCACAGGTGAACAGGCAAATTGGGAACAGGTGTGTGCCATGATTGGGTATAAAAGTAGATTCTATGAAATGCTCAGTCATTCACAAACAAGGATGGGGCGAGGGTCACCACTTTGTCAACAAATGCGTGAGAAAATTGTTGAACAGTTTAAGAAAAACCTTTCTCAACGAGCTATTGCAAGGAATTTAGGGATTTCACCATCTACGGTCCGTAATATCAACAAAAGGTTCAGAGAATCTGGAGAAATCACTGCACGTAAGCGATGATATTACGGACCTTCGATCCCTCAGGCGGTGCTGCATCAAAAAGCGACATCAGTGTGTAAAGGATATCACCACATGGGCTCAGGAACACTTCAGAAAACCACTGTCAGTAACTACAGTTTGTCGCTACATCTGTAAGTGCAAGTTAAATTTCTACTATGCAAAGAGAAAGCCATTCATCAACAACACCCAGAAACTCCAGGCCCGAGCTCATCCAAGATGGACTAATGCAACGTAGAAAAGTGTTTTTGGTCTGACGAGTCCACATTTAAAATTGTTTTTGGAAACGGTTGACGGTGTGTTCTCTGGTATAAAGAGGAAAATAACCATCTGGATTGTTATAGGCGCAAAATTGAAAAGCCAGCATCTGTGATGGTATGGGGGTGTATTAGTGCCCAAGACATGAGTAACTTACACATCTGTGAAGACGCCATTAATGCTGAAAGGTACATACAAGTTTTGGAGCAACATATGTTGTCATCCAAGCAACGTTATCATGGACGCCCCTGCTTATTTCAGCAAGACAATGCCAAACCACGTGTTATAACAACGTGGCTTCATAGTAAAGAGTGCGGATATTAGACTGTCCTGCCTGTAGCCCAGACCTGTCTCCCATTGAAAATGTGTGGCGCATTATGAAGCCTAAAATACTACTACGGAGACCCCCGGACTGTTGAACAACTTAAGCTGTACATCAAGCAAGAATGGTAAATAATTCCACCTGAAAAGCTTCAAAAATTGGTCTCCTCAGTTCCCAAACATTAACTGAGTGTTGTTAAAAGGAAAGGCCATGTAACACAGTAGTAAAAATGCCCCTGTTCCAACTTTTTTTCAATGTGTTGCTGCCATTAAATTCTAAGTTAATGATTATTTGCAAAAAAAAAAAAAAAGTTTCTCAGTTCGAACATTAATTATCTTGTCTTTGCAGTCTATTCAATTGAATATAGGATGAAAAAGATTTGCAAATCATTGTATTCGGTTTTTATTTACGAATTACACATCATGCCAACTTCACTGGTTTTGGGTTTTGTATAAGGGTACTGCTTTTTTCCCAAATACTGTGCGTTGTACGTAACCTGCAGGTAACTTACCTTAGCAGCTAACGCTAACAGCCTATTAAATGCTATGTGTGCAACAGAATAAAACATTCTTTAATTCAAACTTACCACTGTGAAAATGCCGTGAACCAGAGGTGGGACCAAGTCATTGCTTTGCAAGTCACAAGTAAGTCTCAAGTCTTTGCCCTCAAGTCTCGAGTCAAGTCCCAAGTCAAGACAGGCAAGTCCGAGTCAAGTCCAAAGTCAAGACTGAAAAGTCTCAAGTCAAGTCCCAAGTCCTGTATTTTGAGTTTCGAGTCCTTTCAAGTCCTTTTAACCACAGACTAATATATTTACACAGATTGTGTATGCTTTAAAACGCTGTATTTATTAAAACAAGTGCATTTGAAATTGCACGGAAAAAGAAAGTGGTGACATTGCACTTCATAATAGCACTATTAACCAGTCATTTTAAACATGTAATTAATTCCTTTACAGAATAAACACATTTGAAAAAACAAGTGCAACTGTACTTATTTGCACAAAAGTGTTAACATTGTATTTCCATGGCATATTGCATTGTAACTAGTTCCACAGCAGTTTCTGTCCTGTTCTTACCTTATCTCATTGATCTCATCTCATACTGTATGTGTGTTGATGTGTGCGTACACATGAAAAACATAACAAATATATGAACATAACATTGAACAGAGTTGTACTTTTTAGATGTCAGTGCCCTATGCAATATGTACACATATTCTTAATATAGTATACATTTTAACTGACCTCTATTTGACTATGTTTGTCTTTTTGTAGGTGGCTAAAATACGCGGTGCTGCTGACCGCCGTCTAACGTTACGTTACTGTGTGTGATACATTGACTAACGTAATGTTACTGTGTGTGATACATTGACTAACGCTATGTTACTGTGTGTGATACATGGACTAACGTAACGTTATGTGTAGGTACCTCATGCAACCCTGCTTAAAAAAAAATCACTTGACAAAAACTATGAATAAGGTAGCGAACTGCAGTGGACGCAACAGATTGCCGTGTTTGCAATGATGTTATAACCATAGACATCTTATAAGTAGACGCAGCATTGGTTGCTGTGACGTGAGCAATTTGGCCGCCATCTTGAAGTGGTGATGAGGAGCCGGCGAGCAGCCTAAACTGACAGTTGACAGGTAGAAAACAAAGATGCCGGGCTGGTGTTCAGCATTTTCCTGCTCAAATGAGCGGACTGTTGAAAACAGAAATCGGGGGATTACTTTTCACAAGTAAGATTTAACATTAACGTACTATTGGTTGTATTTTGTGAAAAGAATATTACCACAGAGTTGAGAAGGAGCACAGACCTTCAATATTTGTGTGTGAAAATCACAAAGAAATCTTCCGGGGGAGGATGACGCCCCTACAGGGGTTTGCTTTACAAACTTTCAGCCCCACCTAAAACAAAATTCACCAGCCGCCACTGATTATGATGCATGCTCATTTTAGGCAAAGTATAAGACAATACTTTCTTTACAGTATAATTGTAACCAGGAATAAGTCTTCAAGTAACAATATTCAAATACTAACATTGTTGGGTAAAACAGAATTTGGTTTTATTCTGAATCCTGTGAAACAGATTGGTGGTTTTAGCTGATATAAAGACTTTCAGGTGTTTATATATGTTTAAGTATTTGGCAGACGCTTTTATCCAAAGCGACTTACATAAAAAAATACATATAAAACAATCACTGCAAACATTATCATTTAAGAGAAGAATGTAATACAAAATATTAATACAAAGTGTCAAGACAGAATAAACTCTCTGCTGCTGCAGCAACAGAGATACAGTCTATAGGTCCCTAAGATATATAGATATCTAATGTATTCATACATTGTTTATGTAGCATATACGCATGTATATATAACCTAATCATATTGTTTCTTCAACTTAAAAATAGCTTACCGTTTTTTTCCCCCTTCTCTGGGATTATATTCCCAGTTTTGATCTCGGACGTCTGGTCACTTATAGCGTATAAGAATATTATATTACTGTTAAGCAAACTATGAATAATAAAACATGTGTCTGTTATCATAGCTACACGTATGACAAAAAAGGGGGTGAAATCAGTGGTATTCAGTGAGGTAAGATGAATGAAATGCGCTGACAGTTCATTGTTCCTGCCAAATGAATTGCACTGAGTGGAGCGGATCACCACTCCAAGATGGCGGCCACGCGTCTCGTCTGCGCCAGTAGGCAGTAGCGCTCTATGCTGCGTCTACTTATAAGATGTCTATGGTTATAACGTTAGCAGTGAGTTTGCAGCCTCACTGATTTAACTACACAGCAAATAAAAGTCACGTTACTTAGCCAATAAACGTTAGGTTACATTCAAAACTTACCCTTCTTTGTGCAACTTCAAATGTCGAACGAAGTTGGAAGTTGTTGCGTCTCCGTCTGTAATATTCGAACTGCATGATTTGCATACGGCAATTCGTTTTTTGTTGACCAAGTCGTAGTTTTTATATTCCCAAACTAAACCAACTTTGGCATAATTGTTTCTCACTGGCACGTTGTTGGACAACTCTTGTTCATTGGTTGTACTGCAATTTGATTGGATGAATGCTGCGTGATGACAACAACGTAGATCTAATTGATTGGCTGTTGTACTGAGAGCACACCAGCTGACAGGAAACACACGCTGATCGACACAGACGAAGAAAATGGAAGATACGGAGCGCTCCCAAATAACTTTTTAAGCTTTGGATTTTGGGGAAAGTGGCAAGTTATGTCAAGTCAAAAGGCTCAAGTCCAAGTGAAGTCACAAGTCATTGATGTTAAAGTCTAAGTCGAGTTGCAAGTCTCTTTACATTTTGTCAAGTCGAGTCTAAAGTCATCAAATTCATGACTCGAGTCTGACTCGAGTCCAAGTCATGTGACTCGAGTCCACACCTCTGCCGTGAACACACCAACATGTACCAGGTGATGGCGTTAAAAGTCATGTTTGACTGTATCACGGTTGGTATCCAGGCTACTTATCGTCTCTTTATCAGCTCACTAACCCGACTTTTTTAGCTGTGCTTGTGAGCTGGAAATGGGAAAAAATCTCACCAAATGTTTTTTTTTCTGAAGCAATCATGACAACCATTGTGGCAATTACGGATGACGCACGTCCGCGCCATGTTTTGAACTTGTTAAAGAAAAGAACATAACTTTAGGACAGAGTCTTGCCTTCAGCCATAATAATAAGCTATTCAGAGGCCAGCAAGAACCACAATGAACTGCGTTTCAACGTCACACTTTCGATCAATCGGCCACTGATCAGTATCAGCCGATTTTCATGAAAAAATATGTGATCACCATTGCCGATTAATGCCTTTCAAACGTCGATCCCCTCTGGCTGCCAACATATTTATTTTTAGTCCTCCGGCTGACAAGCTACCAACTTATTATGTGTCTCTATACACAGTGTGGAGACATTCCTCTAATTTAATAATAATCACCGCCATCGCGGCAAATTAACTTCATTTTTTAGTATCTTAAGTATCATGATCAAGTACCATTATCACTAGAGGAAGAGGCTAATGGTGTTACACACTGAGAGCAAGCTAGGAGCAGGCACACTAATAAGTTAAAAGTTAAAGTACCAATGATTGTCACACACACACACACTAGGTGTGGCGAAATTATTCTCTGCATTTGACCCATCACCCTTGATCACCCCCTGGGAGGTGAGGGGAGCAGTGAGCAGCAGCGGTGGTCACGCCCGGGAATCATTTTTGGTGATTATACCCCCCCCAATTCCAACCCTTGATGCTGAGTGCCAAGCAGGGAGGTAATGGGTCCCATTTTTGTAGATAGCTAAGCGAGTCCCTAAACTAGCCAATAAATAAGTGCTTGATAAACTTCAAAAAGTGTAAATTGAAGCGTGTTGCAGCTGAAAGTAAGCAGCTTTCAACTGGAAATTTACTAGTAGAATATTAAGAAACTAGAGTCTGTTTTTGCTTTTGTTTCGTAATTGTGTACGATTGACTGTTTGCTAAAACAAACTCATGTAATAAAGGATAGTGAACTACTTTAAATATTGTGTTGACGTTGTTTAACTGTCAATAGCACTCACCATGGATACATTGAAAAAAATTACAGTTAATACATGTGATCGGTATCGGCTATTGCTTGTATTCCGTGACGTGACTTCAACCAAGCCAAGATGGCTGTTGAGTAGCAAGCAGCGCACAAACTATCGGAGTACGCAACAGGCTTAGATCTTCCTGCAAAAAGCAAAAACAAGCAAAAAAAATCTAACTATGCAATGGAATAGATCCCTATACTTAATCAAAAAAAGATTTGTCGAGTGATATCAAGGATTATTCTTCAGGAGCGTTCCCAGACATGTTAAACTATTGTGCTCCAGACTTCATTCTACATGACAAAACAAAGGTAAGCTTGGAAAAGCATAGAGGTCTACAACTTCTTTGTGTGTGACTGGTTCTACGAAGTTGGTATCAAGACTCTCCTGGATACATATGGATTGTTTTTGCTCAGGTAAGGTTGCATTTCATGATTTAACTTCGTGTTTACAGCCATGTTTGTTGTTTCTGTTACATGCGTTGTTTACGAGTACACTTGTTTTTCCCGTCTTTATAAACATATAATTACAGATGTCAACATCGTGTATGTGCTGAAAGCTTCATTTATGGTTGCTGCTTTTTATAAAAGCTTAACTGTCTTAGGTTTTGCTCACATTTGTTTTCATTTTTTTAGACTTGCCGAGTTGGTGCTTTTTGAAACACTTGTAGCAAAAATATGTTTAAAGAAATACATATAATTTCAATATAATACTTAAATGGGAAATAATAAACATTAAAAGTAGAGATGTCCGATAATATCGGCCTGCCGATATTATCGGCCGATAAATTTGTAAAATGTAAGAACGGAAATTATCGGTATCGTTTTTTTTATTATCGGTATCGTTTTTTAATTTTTTTTTTTTGTTATTATTATTTTTTTTAATTAAATCAACATAAAAAACACAATATACACTTACAATTAGTGCACCAATCCAAAAAAAAACCCTCCCCCATTTACACTCATTCACACAAAAGGGTTGTTTCTTTCTGTTATTAATATTCTGGTTCCTACATTATATATCAATATATATCAATACAGTCTGCAGGGATACAGTCCGTAAGCACACATGATTGTGCGTGCTGCTGGTCCACTAATAGTACTAACCTTTAACAGTTAATATTACTAATTTTCATTAATTACTAGTTTCTATGTAACTGTTTTTATATTGTTTTACTTTCTTTTTTATTCAAGAATTTTTTTATTTTTTTATTTATCTTATTTTATTAATTTTTTTAAAAAGTACCTTATCTTCACCATACCTGGTTGTCTAAATTAGGCATAATAATGTGTTAATTCCACGACTGCATATATCGGTTGATATCGGTATCAGTTGATATCGGTATCAGTAATTAAAGAGTTGGACAATATTGGAATATCGGATATCGGCAAAAAGCCATTATCGGACATCCCTAATTAAAAGTATATCAAACAAACCTAATAGTCACTGTAAACTAATGCATTCTTTCACTCTGCTCCCTTACACTGGAGTGGGTGCTACTTTTTTCGTCGTCATTTTAAGAAACGTTATTTTTTCCCGTGATTTCAATGATTTGTACAGCCGAAAACAACGCAAGCATAGGGCATTTTTCTTCGAGAAAGTATTTATGTCGCTTCGTACCCATTGAAAACAGACACTGGCTTGAGCACCACACATATTTAATGAGTGGGACGTGATGTCATTTAAAACCAAGCAATAGGCTGATCTCTAATGGATGATCAGTTATCGGACTCAGCAGCATAAAACATGACCGGAACATCCCTAACACCATGTGTATGTCTTAAATACTGTGCGTGCCAATGAAATGCTTTGCACAAAACTGTGAACATTTGTCAAAACATGCACACCTGTGCTATTAGTTTTCTGACAAATACACCACATAGTTCTACTGTTATTAAACACCACAAGTCGGATTGACTTGAAATTTCCCACACAGCTTAACACACACTACAAAACGCTACTTTGTAACTTTAGGCTGTTTCGCCGGACAACCATGACATTTTATGCCAAAGGTTGACAAGCACATGTGTGTAAAACATTGAAAAACATGGCCGCCAACAAGTTTCTTGTAATTTGTAGTGGTGTGAAACTCATTCATTCATTCATTTTCAACCGCATATCCCTCTCGGGGTCACGGTGGTGCTGGAGCCTATCCCAGCTGCATTCAGGCGGAAGGCGGGGTACACCCTGGACAAGTCTCCACCTCATCGCAGGGCCAACACAGATAGACAGACAACATTCACACTCACATTCACACACGAGGGACCATTTAGTGTTGCCAATCAACCTATCCCCAGGTGCATGTCTTTGGAGGTGGTAGGAAGCCGGAGTACCCGGAGGGAACCCACGCAGTCACGGGGAGAACATGCAAACTCCACACAGAAAGACCCGAAGCCCGAAGTCAGCACCTTCTAATTGTGAGGCACCAACACTAACCCCTGTGCTTCATAATTGTCATGACGTGGACTATCTTGCAGCTGGCTGCGTGGATGGTTTTCCCGGAATGCAATCGGACCAGACCAGTCATGGCTTGAAGGTATATACATGATTTAATTTAACACTATAACAAGAAACAAACAAAAAGGTACAAACAAAAAGCGCGCACAAACTATGGACATGAAAAACTACACTTACTGTGACGTGAAAAAACAAACACTTACGTGGCATGGCATGAAGCATAAACTAGGGAATAAACAGGGCATGATAATGACAGAGGTAATGTCGCCAGGCCGATTGCCTGGCAACTACAAGCTTAAATACTGTGTCATGATTAGTGCCAGGTGTGTGAGTCCAAACGTGGAACAGGTGAAACTAATGGTTGTTATGGTGACAAAACAAGGGAGTGAAAAAGCAAGAACCAAAAAAAAGAGTCCAAAAACCAAACAGCACATGGCCAAACAAAACATGATCAAAATACATGACAATAATGACCTGTTTCTAATACTTTGACCCACTCTTGTAGTAGAATAAGGGCACCAAAATATTAGTGATTACAAATGTGTGCTAATATTATTTTTTGCTAATCTGTGCTAATATCGGGCAGCACGGTTGACAAGGGGTTAGTGCATGTGCCTCACAATACGAAGATCCTGAGTAGTCCTGAGTTCAATCCCAGGCTCGGGATCTTTCTGTGTGGAGTTTGCATGTTCTCCCCATGACTGCGTGGGTTCCCTCCGGGTACTCCGGTTTCCTCCCACCACCAAAGGCATGCACCTGGGGATAGGTTGATTGGCAACACTAAATTGGCCCTAGTGTGTGAATGTGAGTGTGAATGTTGTCTGTCTATCTGTGTTGGCCCTGTGATGAGGTGGCGACTTGTCCACCGTGTACACCACCTTCCGCCCATGTGCACCTGAGATAAGCTCCAGCACCCCCCGCGAACCCGAAAGAGACAAGCGGTAGAAAATGGGTGGATGGATGTGCTAGTATCATTATGGATTTCCTAATTAGAAACATTAAAACAGCCAAACTTGACATTACCGATAATAATGTTAATGACAGTTGAACAAAGTGAGATGATATGTAGAACTGGTATGTTTTGATAAATAACTGCGATACTGGATGAAAAGTCTTGATCAGCATTTATGTGGATATATTAAGAATTAATAATTAATATGACATATCCAAAAATAAACATAATTAAGTTGGGTCAGCACAGTGGAACAGGGGTTAGTGCGTGTGCCTCACAATACGAAGGTCCTTGAGTCGATCCCTGGGCTCAGGATCTTTCTGTGTGGAGTTTGCATGTTCTACCTGTGACTGGATGGATGGATAATTAAGTTATCTTTCTAAAAACATCACAACATTGCAGCTGCACCATGCAAGCAACCATAAAGTATTTGGTGGACACATCTGGACGAGACTTCGCTTCCTGTTGTCAAATAAGATTCATAACCTGCCTGAAAGACATATTAGCCTGCTCTGCAAGAGAATTTAACCATAAATAAAACGTGAACCTACGCTGACTCCCAAACGTCTGCAATTAATCAACAGCCAGTCACCAAGAGATAACAGACAATCCTCAGGGCCAAGTTGAAATTTGCATGAAATTAAAGAACAGCAATGACTCTGGAAGTGAAAGGTCAGTGCAGAAAATAAAATGGTAATATCCTGTTATTGGCGCAATGTCTTACAGAGTACTAATTGTATGTATAACTACATTGTCTTTTTTTGTTTTGACAATAAAGCTTTTTTAATCTTGTATAACGTCACACATACAATTTTAACACTGTTTTATATTTTTTTAAGAGTCTAGAGTCTGTTTTTGGTAATGTTTACAGATTCAGAGAATAATTCCCTGGCCACAGGTGGATTTTGAGTGTAAAAAGGATTTAAAGGCCTACTGAAACGCGATTTTCTTATTTAAACGGGGATAGCAGGTCCATTCTATGTGTCATACTTGATCATTTCGTGATATTGCCATATTTTCGCTGAAAGGATTTAGTAGAGAACATCGACGATAAAGTTCGCAACTTTTGGTCGCTGATAAAAAAGCCTTGCCTGTAACAAAAGTAGCAGACGAGTAGCGTGACGTCACAGGTTGTGGAGCTCCTCACATCTGCACATTGTTTACCATCATGGCCACCAGCAGCGAGAGCGATTCGGACTGAGAAAGCGACGATTTCCCCATTAATTTGAGCGAGGATGAAAGATTTGTGGATGAGGAAAGTGAGAGTGAAGGACTAGAGGGCAGTGGGAGCGATTCAGATAGGGAAGATGCTGTTAGAGGCGGGTGGGACCTGATATTCAGCTGGGAATGACTAAAACAGTAAATAAACACAAGACATATATATACTCTATTAGCCACAACACAACCAATCATATTTAATATGCCACAAATTAATCCCGCATAACAAACACCTCCCCCCTCCCGTCCATATAACCCGCCAATACAACTCAAACACCTGCACAACACACTCAATCCCACAGCCCAAAGTACCGTTCACCTCCCCAAAGTTCATACAGCACATATATTTCCCCAAAGTCCCCAAAGTTACGTATGTGACATGCACATAGCGGCACGCACGTATGGGCAAGCGATCAAATGTTTGGAAGCCGCGCTGCATGCGTACTCACGGTACCGTGTCTGCGCATCCAACTCAAAGTCCTCCTGGTAAGAGTCTCTGTTGTCCCAGTTCTCCACAGGCCAATGGTAAAGCTTGACTGTCATCTTCCGGGAATGTTAACTATGAAACACCGGCTGTGTTTGAGTTGCTGCTTCGGCCGCAATACACCGCTTTCCACCTACAGCTTTCTTCTTTGCTGTCTCCATTGTTCATTGAACAAATTGCAAAAGATTCACCAACACAGATGTCCAGAATACTGTGGAATTTTGCGATGAAAACAGACGACTTAATAGCTGGCCACCATGCTGTCCCAAAATGTCCTCCACAATCCGTGACGTCACGCGCTGACGTCATCATACCGAGACGTTTTCAGTAGGAAATTCCGCGCAAAATTTAAAATTGCACTTTAGTAAGCTAACCCGGCCGTATTGGCATGTGTTGCAATGTTAAGATTTCATCATTGATATATAAACTATCAGACTGCGTGGTCGGTAGTAGTGGGTTTCAGTAGGCCTTTAAATAAGTAACCGTTTTTGCTTGTGTTTCGTTATTGTGGACGATTGACTGTTTGCTAAAACAAATTAATGTAATAAAAGATAGTGAACTAGTTTAAATATCGTGTTGACGTTGTTTAACTGTCAATGGCACTCACCATAAATACATAGAAAGAAATTACAGTTACAATTACATGTGATCGGTATCGGCTATTGCCTGTATTACGTGACGTGACTTCAACCAAGCCAAGATGGCTGTTGAGCAGCAAGCAGCGGACTAACTATCTGAGTATGCAAGAGGCATAGATCTTCCTGCAAAAAGCAGAAACGAGCAAAAAAATCTAACTATGCAATGGAATAGATCCCTATACTTAATCAAAAAGAGATTTGTCGAGTGATATCAAGTATTATTCGTCAGGAGCGTTCCCAGACATGTTAAACTATTGTGCTCCAGACATCATTCTACATGACAAAACAAATGTAAGCTTGTAAAAGCATGGAGGTCTACAACTTCTTTGTGTGTGACTGGTTCAACAAAGTTGGTATCAAGACTCTCCTGGATAAATATGCATTGATTTTGCGCAGGTAAGGTTGCATTTCATGATTTAACTTCGTGTTTACAGCCATGTTTGTTGTTTCTGTTACATGCCTTGTTTACGAGTACGCTTGTTTTTCCCGTCTTTATAAACATATAATTATAGATGTCAACATCGTGTATGTGCTGAAAGCTTCATTTATGATTGCTGCTTTTTATAAAAGCTTAACTGTCTTAGGTTTTGCTCACATTTGTTTTCATTTTTTTAGACTTGTCGAGTTGGTGCTTTTTGAAACACTCGTAGCAAAAAGAAGTTTCAAGAAATACAAACAATTTCAAGGTAATACTTAAATGGGAAATAATAAACATTAAAAGTATATCAAACAAACTTAGTAGTCACTGCAAACTCATGCATTCTTTGACAGTTTTAAAACCAATCACATTGATATGTTATTTAAAAAGTTAAAGGCAGGCTTTTGTAAATCAGGCATTTTATTGATCATTTTAACCTCTTAGGTGTTTTAGGTTAGGTTATTTTCTATTTCATTTATTGCTATTATTGCTACTATTATTCTGTATTATTTTATGTTTTATTAATTTATCAATTAGCTATTTATATATTGTTTTCAACTACGTTTGTATATCCTAAACTATTTTTAGATGATGTTGATTTTTATTTATTCTCCAGTGTGGACGTTTCAAAGGTGGTGTCTTTCTTAAATTCTCAGTGCCATGCTATGTTATTTTTTTATTTTAACTATTTGTTATTGTCAATAATGCTGTATGCGCGTGTGTATGTGTTTTTTGTTGTTGTTGTTTTTTTTAAGTGTAAAGTACTTGCCTGCGCATGGAAAATGCAATATAAATCAATCAATCAATCAATCAATCTTTATTTATATAGCCCTAAATCACAAGTGTCTCAAAGGGCTGCACAAGCCACAACGACATCCTCGGTACAAAGCCCACATAAGGGCAAGGAAAACTCACCCCAGTGGGACGTCGATGTGAATGACTATGAGAAACCTTGGAGCGGACCGCATATGTGGGTAACCCCCCCCCCTCTAGGGGAGACCGAAAGCAATGGATGTTGAGTGGGTCTGACATAATATTGTGAGAGTCCAGTCCATAGTGGATCCAACATAATAGTAAGAGTCCAGTCCATAGTGGGGCCAGCAGGACACCATCCCGAGCGGAGACGGGTCAGCAGCGCAGAGATGTTCCCAGCCGATGCACAGGCGAGCGGTCCACCCCGGGTCACGACTCTGGACAGCCAGCACTTCATCCATGGCCACCGGACCTGTGCCCCCCCCCCCCCCTCAAGGAAAAGGGGAGCAGAGGAGAAAAGAAAAGAAACGGCAGATCAACTGGTCTAACAGGGGGGCTATTTAAAGGCTAGAGTATACAAATGAGTTTTAAGATGGGACTTAAATGCTTCTACTGAGGTAGCATCTCTAATTGTTACCGGGAGGGCATTCCATAGTACTGGAGCCCGAATAGAAAACGCTCTATAGCCCGCAGACTTTTTTTGGGCTCTGGGAATCACTAATAAGCCGGAGTTCTTTGAACGCAGATTTCTTGCCGGGACATATGGTACAATGCAATCGACAAGATAGGACGTAGCTAGACCGTGTAGTATTTTATACGTAAGTAGTAAAACCTTAAAGTCACATCTTAAGTGCACAGGAAGGTGAGCCAGTATAGGCGTAATATGATCAAACTTTCTTGTTCTTGTCAAAAGTCTAGCAGCCGCATTTTGTACCAACTGTAATTTTTTTATGCTAGACATAGGGAGACCCGAAAATAATACGTTACAGTAGTCGAGACGAGACGTAACGAACGCATGAATAATGATCTCAGCGTCGCTAGTGGATAAAATAGAACGAATTTTAGCGATATTACGGAGATGAAAGAAGGCCGTTTTAGTAACACTCTTAATGTGTGATTCAAACGAGAGAGTTGGGTCGAAGATAATACCCAGATTCTTTACTGATTCGCCTTGTGTAATTGTTTGGTTGTCAAATGTTAAGGTGGTATTATTAAATAAATGTCGGTGTTTAGCAGGACCGATAATCAGCATTTCCGTTTTCTTGGCGTTGAGTTGCAAGAAGTTAGCGGACATCCATTGTTTAATTTCATTAAGACACGCCTCCAGCTGATTACAATCCGGCGTGCTGGTCAGCTTTAGGGGCATGTAGAGTTGGGTGTCATCAGCATAACAATGAAAGCTAACACCATATTTGCGTATGATGTCGCCTAGCGGCAGCATGTAAATACTAAAGAGTTCAGGGCCAAGAACCGAACCCTGAGGAACTCCGCACGTTACCTTAACATAGTCCGAGGTCACATTATTATGGGAGACGCATTGCATCCTGTCAGTAAGATAAGAGTTAAACCACGACAAAGCTAAGTCTGACATACCAATACGTGTTTTGATACGCTCTAATAAAATATTATGATCGACGGTATCGACAGCAGCGCTAAGATCAAGAAGCAGCAACATAGATGACGCATCAGAATCCATCGTTAGCAGTAGATCATTAGTCATTTTTGCGAGGGCTGTCTCCGTAGAGTGATTTGCCCTGAAACCGGATTGAAAAGGTTCACAGAGATTGTTAGACACTAAGTGTTCATTTAGCTGCTGTGCGACAATTTTTTCGAGGATTTTCGAAATAAAGGGAAGGTGGGACACCGGTCGGTAGTTTACCATGAGGTCAGGATCAAGGTTAGGTCTTTTGAGCAGAGGATGAATAACCGCTTTCTTGAATGCTAGGGGAACAGTGCCAGAGGAAAGTGATAAGTTTATAATATTTAGCACTGATGGACCTAATAATACAAAAAGCTCCTTGATAAGTTTCCCAGGAAGTGGGTCAAGTAAACATGTTGTTTGTTTTATCCCACTTACACGCTGTAATAGTTCCTCTAATGTTATTTCATCAAAAAGAGAGAGACTATTTTGTATTGCAGTATCCGTCGTAGATACAGTTGTATCTGTGTTCATAGAACCCAGTTGTAGCTGGGATGCGTTGTCTTTAATCTCCTTTCTAATGAGTTCAATTTTCTTATTAAAGAAATTCATAAAGTCATCTGCCGAGTGGGTGGAGCTATTGGGAGGAGTCCCTTGTTGGGTTAGCGATGCTACTGTACTAAACAAAAATTTAGGGTCGTTTTTGTTGAGGCGGATGAGATTTGAGTAATATTTAGCTTTAGCTAAGGTAAGCATGCGTTTATACGATATTAAACTATCACTCCATGCTTGATGGAAAACCTCAAGCTTGGTCGCGCGCCATTTGCGTTCCAACTTTCTACATGATAATTTATGAGCTCTGGTTTCTTCTGTAAACCATGGGGTGCGCCTTTTAGGGGCCCTTTTTTGTTTTAGCGGTGCTATACTATCAATGGTTTTGCGCAGGGCATTGTCAAAGTTGTTAGTGAGGTTATCAATAGAGCCGACATAATTTGGGAATGGTGCCATTACCGAAGGCAGTAGGCCAGCAAGAGTCATCGTTGTGGCAGCATTAATGTTGCGGCTGCTATAGCAGTTATTATTATTATTAGTTTGTTGACAATGAGTCAGAACTTCGAATTTTATAAGGTAATGATCGGACATTACTTTAGTATACGGGAGTACCATAACTTTGGAGGTGGTGACACCCCTGACCAGCACTAGATCTATCGTATTGCCGTTGCGATGCGTAGGTTCATTTATTATTTGTGTAAGACCACAGCTATCAATTATAGTCTGGAGCGCCACGCACTGAGGGTCCGATGGGGTATTCATATGGATATTAAAGTCCCCCATTATGATTATATTGTCTGCGTGCGTCACTAGATCAGCAACGAACTCTGAGAATTAATTAATAAAGTCCGAGTAGGGCCCTGGGGGGCGGTAGATAACAGCCATATCGAGAGGCAGCGGTGCGACAGACCTCATAGTAAGCACCTCAAACGATTTGTATTTATTATTTAGGTTAGGGGTAAGGTTAAAGTTTTCATTGTATATTAGTGCGACCCCCCCACCCCTTTTAAGGGGATGGGCAATATGCGCATTCGTATAGTTAGGAGGAGATGCCTCATTTAGCGCAAAAAATGTGTCTGGTTTGAGCCAGGTTTCGCTAAGACCAATGACGTTAAGATTGTTGTCTCTAATGACCTCATTAACTAATAACGTTTTGGGAGACAATGATCTTATGTTTAAAAAGCCCATATTATAAGTATTGGGCTGTTTTGACGAGTTTTTGTTTAAATTATCCGTAGTAGAAATATTAATAATGTTGCGTTTATTATACGTAGTGCACTTTAAATAGTTTCGACCATATCTAGGAATTGATACGACGGGACTTTTCAGATTGTTTGCTTGATGCTGCGATCGACTGAACGCATCATGATTTGCCACCTCAGTAGAATGCATATCTACCCCGGACACATTCACAACAGAAAACACATTATGTGAGTTGTGTGTTATTCTAAGAAAATTGCTATGCGTACAGGAATTATCCAGCCTGGTGCTGGCTAGTTCTAGTTTAACTGACTCCTCACCCGGACTAGCAGGCTCTGTAATTGCCTGTGACCGGGCTTGCTCTAGTGTAGTTAGTCAAATGTGACTTAAACAGTAGTCTATGTTCTTAGACAGGATGATGGCGCCTTCCTGGTTAGGGTGAAGGCCGTCCCTCATCAGCAAGCCTTAATTGTGGCTGGTTTGCTAAGCTTTATGTTTCGGGTGATGGAGTCCCCTATGACTAAGGTGTGGTGCCCGGTAGACTGGGGTGTAGGACCCAGCATTGCAGGCAAGATGGCGCCAGTATGTGCTTTGGCCTGCCGTCTCTCGCTGTCAGCTCTGTTCGTTTTTGTGTTTTTTGCGTCTATTTTCGTTTCTGTCAGCTCACTGCTTGTGTATGACCGCCAAACACTGTTGGATCTTTGCCCCTCTCCCACTGATATGATCAACTTCGACGTTGGTTTTTCGACGTCCCAGTCAGCTTTTTCACCTGGCCGGATTCCTGCCTTCCTTTCCCGCCCCCTGGCTCCTCTCCCCCGGCGGAAGCGTCTCCGGCGCCGCGGTAAACGTGGCGGCCAGCTGGTGAAAGTTAGGGCACTCCTGGCCCGGCTTCCCGTGGCTCCCCGAAGGAGGAATGGTGCGGTATCCGGTCTCCTCCTGCACCCACGCTCGCTCGATCCGATCGGCTCCTGGCTGGTTCCTATCGTTGGTTTGGAGGAAGAAGCTTGCCGTCGTCGCTCCTGCTGTCCCCGCCCCCGGAGGCGCGGGGTGGATCACCGCCACCTGCGGGCTGTGTGTCGGGCCCCACCCGGATTAATTGCGGCCTTGGACGTGCTGGCCCCCGCCAGGTTCGGTCTTGTGAACGCAAGATCTTTGACAAACAAAACTTTTATCCTGAAGGATTTCTTCACTTCCCGCGGACTGGACTTCCTCTGTGTGACGGAGACATGGCTGAGAGCCGGTGAGTCCGCCCCTCTTAATGAACTTCTGCCTCCGGAGTGTTCCTACTTTAATTCCCCACGGCCGTCCGGTCGAAAAGGAGGAGGATTAGCAGTCGTTTTTAAAAATGACTTTAAATGCCGTCAGATCCGCCTACAATCCTCCTTTTCAAGCTTCGAACTGTGCATGTTTGAACTGGGTCTTTCTGATGTCGTCCTGTGTGCCGTCATCTATCGACCACCCAAGTACCACAAAGACTTTATAACTGACTTTTCTGAATTTCTGGCTGAAATCCTGCCCAAATATGATCGTGTCCTTATTGTGGGTGATTTTAATATTCACACCTGCTGTCCAGATGAGCCGCTTTCCAGGAGCTTCCTGAATATAATCGACTCATTTAACTTTGTACAGTCTGTGTGTGGTTCTACACATGAACGCGGGCATACACTCGATTTAGTGCTCTCGTATGGTTTGTGTGTTTTTAATTTGGACATTTGCGACGCTGTGTTCTCTGATCACATGCCGATCCTGTTTGATATTGCCACGCAGTGTCCAGTTAAATTGTGCGCACCGCCCCAACGCTCTCGCATGTTTAATTCTTCGTCTCCTGCTCGGTTCTCCTCTATTTTTTCGACTCTTTGTGATGATAATTCTGCAGCATCTGTGTGTCTGAATACTGAAGAGTTGGTTTCTGGGTTCAACTCTATCTGCTTACAAACACTGGACACGATCGCGCCTTTCAAATGCCGCCGCGCTAAAACCACGCCTCAGCCCTGGTTGAATGACGTCACTCGGGCTGCCAGGCGCGTATGTAGAAGAGCAGAGAGAAAATGGAAAAAAGACAGGCTGCATGTGTCCTTTGCCATTTTTAAAGAAAGCCTGTTTTCCTTTCAGATGACTGTAAAAGCAGAAATGAATATATATCTATCTCAGATTATATCTTCTAACTGTAACAACCCCAGAGTTCTGTTTAAAACTATTAACACTGTCATTGATGCTCCCAAATCTGCTGGTTTTGATGCTTCTTTTGAATTCTGTGAAAATTGTCTCCATTTTTTCACTGACAAAATTGTGTCAACTAGAGCCAGTCTATCTCAGCCTTCATATGACCCTTCTGTTCCCCTGCATTTCTCTTCTGTTTTCCATCAGTTTGAGCCGGTGTCCTTTTCTTTTTTAAGTGACACAGTTAGTCATATGAAGCCCTCTGGTTCTCCTGCAGATGCCCTCCCACCTCGCCTGTTTAAGGAGGTACTTGCTACTATTGGACCAAGTGTCCTTAACATTATCAATAGTAGCCTCTCTTCTGGAATAGTTCCAGTAGAGTTTAAACATGCAGTGGTACGACCTCTACTTAAAAAACCCAGCCTCGACCCCTCTCTCCTCTCTAACTTCAGACCTATCTCTAATCTTCCATACATTTCCAAAATATTAGAGAAGGTTGTCTACAGTCAGTTGTTGCCCTTCTTAGAGGATAATGGTATCACTGAGCTGTTCCAGTCCGGTTTTAAAGCCCTCCACAGCACAGAGTCAGCGCTTCTAAAAGTTTTTAACGATGTCCTCCTGTCCACTGATTCTGGTAAATATGTTGTCCTGGTGCTTTTAGATCTGTCTGCTGCGTTCGACACCGTCGACCACGCCACCTTAATCACTCGTCTTGAGAACTGTGTGGGCATTAAGGGCGCCGCCCTCAACTGGTTCCGGTCGTACCTAACCGACAGGAGTTTTTGTGTAAAAGTAGACAGTTTTATGTCGTCCACAGCTCCTTTACCACATGGGGTCCCCCAGGGCTCAATCCTTGCCCCAATTTTATTTGCACTTTACCTTCTCCCCCTTGGTTCTATTTTTAGGAAGTACAGTATTGCATTTCATTTTTATGCCGATGATTGCCAGATTTATTTTCCCATGGCACAAAATAACACGGTTCAACGTCTTATTGACTGCCTGCACGACATCAAAGTCTGGCTTTCAGCTAACTTCCTGAGCCTAAATGAAGATAAAACAGAAGTTATGTTGTTCGGTCCAAGTCGCTCTCCCTCCCCCAACGTTGACCTCGGCACTCTGACCCCGTATCTCAGCGACTCTGTCACAAACCTGGGGGTAAAGTTTGACTCAGATTTTAAATTCGAAAAACAAATCAGCAGCGTCGTTCAAAAAAGCTTTTATCAATTACGCCAAATAGCGAAAGTGAAACCGCTTCTATCAAGACATGATCTTGAGAAATTAATCCACGCTTTTATCTCGACTCGTCTTGACTACTGCAATGCCCTGTATGTTGGCATTAGCCAGGCCTCCCTCGCCCGCCTGCAGCTCGTGCAGAACTCTGCTGCTCGTCTGCTAACACAGACCCGCAGACGTGAGCACATCACCCCTATTTTAGCGTCCCTTCACTGGCTCCCTGTGCGTTACCGAATACATTTTAAACTCCTTTTATTTGTTTTTAAATGTCTAAACAACCTCGCGCCAACCTATCTCTCCGACCTCCTTCAGCCTTACTGCCCCACCCGATCCTTAAGATCAGCCGATCAGCTGCTGTTGACGGTCCCTGACACAAGGCTGAAGCTTAGAGGTGACAGAGCTTTTGCCGTTGCTGCTCCCAAGCTCTGGAACGACCTACCCCTGAGTGTTAGACAAGCCTCCTCTCTTCCTGTTTTTAAATCTCTCTTAAAAACATACTTTTATTCCATGGCTTTTAACACTGAGTGATATCCATCCTGAAATGGCGCCCCATAATACACCTGCTGTGATCCTGTTTTTATGTTTTTATGTTTTTATTAATTCTATTTTAATTATTTATTTTTTATCGTGTTCTGTTTGTATTGTGTTGTGTTTGCTCGGTACTCGTTTTATCTTTTAACCTGTTCATTGTACAGCACTTTGGCTACCCCTGTGGTAAATTTTAAATGTGCTCTATAAATAAAGTTGATTTGATTTGATTTGATTTAGCTAAAGAGCTAAATCTATTATGCGTCTCAACCGGTACACCGTAGCTTGTAGGCCGCTTAGGACTACTACAGGCTGGGCTAGTTAGCTCGCTACAGCTAACGCTAGCAGATGTGTCCGCAACATCTAAAGTTACGAGATTACTCTGCTCTAACTGGCGGACACGGCCTTCTAGCAGAGCCAGCCTCTCCGTGAGTAAGGTGCAAGACGCGCAGGAAGCCATACTCTCGGTGTTTTCTGTCACCGAGTGAAGTTCCTGCTGTCTTCCGAGAAGTCCTGGTCACGGTGTGCAGGAGTAGACTCCTTCTGACCGGCGACGCCTTTCTCCGCGCTAGCTTCGTTAGCTTAGCAGCTAGCTGCTAGCTAGCTGCGGGAGGGGTGGAGAGACAGAGATCGGGTGATTTGCAAGTTAAATAGTACTACTAAATATGTTGAGAAAGTAATAAAGAAAGCTGCAGAACAATTTAAAAGCACACAAATAGAACGATACTTAGCTTTTTCGAAACAGCGAGCAGTCAGCGATAAATAAAGTTCGATTGATTGATTGACCACTGAATGTATAATTATTTTGTCGTTTAGTTAATTACGGCTATAGGTGAAATTTGAAGTTACAAAGAATCAGACATTCTCCATTTTCCCTTCGTCTCGTTCCTGGTGCCTCTTCCTGGGGAACCTAAATGAGATACAATGTGTGTGTATTCACAAAGATAAAAAAACACAGGCTGCTTTCATTGTTGTCCTTGAACATAATGTACTGCACATGAGGTGACATCTCATGTACAATTAATTCTGCCCCAAGGTTAGAAAATAGTCTCCTAACACTTGACAGAGGTCTGCGCTGCTCCGCCGCAATTTATGCGTTGTGTAAACAATTAATCTAATTGCGGCTTAAAATAAAATATCCTTCTTGTGGCAAAGTAGCATAGGTTTACTTGGACTGACTATCAGCACCTGATGTGCTCAACAAAGCATGCAGGCTATAATGTGATTGACACAGTTAATTAAAGTAAGCAAGGCAGGAAGCGGGTGGAGCTTTCACCCCAGTCGGCGCACCACCTGCTCAGTAGCAAAGTGAGCAGCCATGACTATTTCTGCACCTCTCTACGGCCCGAGCCACACAGACGTAGTGAAGCTCAGTGAGGTGTGGTGGAGTGATAGCAAACACATGATGCTGCAACATCACCATCGTGACTTCATGTGAAAACTATACTAGCCTCAGCATCACAATGAAGGATGGCTACTTATTCCAGCCATGCACAACAAACCAAACACCTGCTTCCTGTCTGGCTGCACATGCTCAGTAGGCCCCTGGGGGAGTGTTGTGTGTCAGCCCAGCTGCTGTACACACAACCATTATTACAACCCATCTTGCATCATTAGTATGACTTGAGTCCAACATGCATTGAGATTGTTAAGCACCAAACCTCACTAGTCTGTATTTTATTTGGATGTAGTCGATTCATTTACAACACTTCCTACAGGAACACTTAAAAAATGGGAAACATGAGTCACATTATATTGTCTGCCCCGAAAACTGCACACGCTGCTCATTAAACCTCAGATGCAATTTCTTCTATTAAGCGCTAACCACATAGTCCATTTATAAGCAACACACCCCAACCCCGCTCTAAATTTGCATTGGAACTTTTTTTTTCCCTCTCAGTGCAGCATACATGGCAAGCTTAAAAAAAAAACACTACCTTGACATTTTTATTTTTGCATATTATCCAATTGACCAGGAGAAAAGTGGTTTCAATTAAATGGGACCATTGAACAAAGGCTGCCCTGACTGAATGATTTGCTGTAATTACTCTGTGATGTAGTAATGCTGCTGATTTGAGCCATTCAGGCCATTTTAAAGCACTCCACAGATTAACATGTCAATGTTAGACTAGTGGGTTATGCTTAGAGTCATTCAATACAACATGATATATGAAAACGCACATCATATTTCATACCGAGAGAAGTTATTTATGATGTGAACTACATTATATTTATGATACTTTGTTTATCTAGCAGGCTACTTCCGGGTTCATGGAGGATGATAAAAACACCGTCTCGGGACAGTTCAATTTGTTCCAGGGTAACTTATTTTACTTATTTAATTGACATGAGATTAACATTGGAATTCAACATTTAAATGTGCCATATTTAACTGCAAAGTAATAATTTTATTCTGCGATCCCATGACATGTTGATGTAAAAGCACAACATAAACAGGACGTTTAAAAGCCAGGGAAAATACCTGACCAAAATGGCAATAAAACAGTCGTGCAATGAGCACGAAGACAAACCCAATACACAGTAAACATGTAAATAGCAAAATGCTAGCCGGACTTAGGCCTTATGTGTGTCTATTTCATTATATAAAGGAGCCGTCTATTGGTTACTCATATAGAGAAAAAATGCATCTTAAAAGTAAAAGTGCACTCTTTCTCAGATTCTCACCAACACGTAATATGTTCTTTTTTGGGCCGTGTAACTTGCAAGATTTTATTTGAATCTGACTTTCATTTTTTTCCAGCTAAATGTCTGTCCTCCAATTTACTGTTTTCTGTCAAATTGGCTGCTAAAAGGTAATTCAAACAACACCCATTGTTGGACTGAATCAAGCAGTATTTTTTCTCCCATTTTATCTAAAGAAGAGCATATTTTTTAATGGAAAAAAATAAAACCAGTAGGGATCTCTGAGCTCCTCCTCCACTGCTTCCTTCTGCTGCCTGATGTGAATGTGCAGCTGCAACTGTTCACTTGCTCCAAGTGCTGAAAGAACCAAAGCTAAGAAGCAAAACAAATAAAGAAGACAAAGTCTGCCAGCCAGTGAGGATGTAACTGCCCATTGCTTACAACAATACAACAAGGTCTTTTCCTTTACACTACAATCTCAGCGTTGTCTCTTGAATGAATAATGCATGTCTAATGCCTGCAAATGACCAGCATTCGTACAGGAAGTCAAGTTCGGATAAAATATTAAAGCTCTGTAGGTTTTGGAACACAAAGCAGCACAGTATTTACTAAAACATGCTTTTGCGTAAGCCACAAGAGGGTAATAATGCAAAGATAATATCAAAACTGTTATACTGTGTTTTGCGCTAACACTGTGAATGTCAAAATCAAAAATAGTTGTTTTGAATATGGACACATTGCTAAATGCAAATACAGTGTTTCCCAAATATTTATTTGTTGCTGCTGCCCAACAGGAATACATTTGGATTGCCTCAATTGGATATTAAACTTCCTGATACGCCCTCGTGCATTAACACATTATAATGGAACTGTCTGTGAATTCAGCTTGTGGTTACAACTACGCACAGTAGATTGCATCATAGCTACGCTTCTTAAGGATTCAAGGAGCTTTTATCTGTCATGTACACATTTGCACATATACAGTACGGAATTTGGACTCACACCTGATAAGCGCTTGGTCTGCAAGAGAATAAGAAGACAAGGATCAAGGATCAGCTAACATTTATTTAAACTTCGCTATATTGTAGTTTAGTGACAAATCTAGCAAAATTTGGAGGTATTATTTGTCACTTTTTGAGACTAACATGACAATAAAATGTTTGCTTGCATGCGTCATGGCCAATTGTTCCAATTAGACCAGGATATAATTTCCCCTCCTCCACAACCATACGCCACAGACATTATGCAGTCCTGTCGGGATTTTTTACACAGAAAGTGAACAAAATGTGAAAGACAAAATGTATACAGACACAATATTGCAAGTGTCAACATGTACTGTCAACGTGATGTGTGAATGAATGATCAGTAATAGACATGGAGAAAGAAGGGGTAGGATTAAATAACCTCTGCTTCTTCCTATTTCTCTTTGGACAATTGTGCAAATGTAACATGTGCTGTTCCTTAATGTAACTTGTTTGGTATGTTACAAACAAATAAACCACACCATACCATACCGTGCCCTACCACAGAGTAATTCCCATTGATTGTAATTGAAACATGATGCAGACTTTTTTAAATCAGTACATATGACACCAATATCTTGCATTTGTACACTTTTAGGACAATATGTCAAATAATGGTTGCAAGCTTTGATGCTTTAATACAATTTACTTTTTTTAAATTTTAAATATACTACTACATTAGATATCATAGAACATATGGCATTTGTCAGTTCCTCTAGGATTTTGCAATGCCACAATCACGCCAATTCACACAAATTCAAACAATCCTTGAGACCTATGAGCGGTCTTGCAGCTTTGTTTAATGCCCGCAACTTCCCCACACATTTTGGCCAATCACCATCATTTTTGCCAATAAAATGTATCTTTGAGTGTCGCTCAAACGCACATGTCAACTGTCTATTCCAAACTCATGTTTGTTTCTTGTGTAGACGAAGCAGGAACAACATGTAACCATGTATTAAAGGCCTACTGAAATGCGATTTTCTTATTTAAACGGGGATAGCAGGTTCATTCTATGTGTCATACTTGATCATTTCGCGATATTGCCATATTTTTGCTGAAAAGATTTAGTAGAGAACATCGACGATAAAGTTCGCAACTTTTGGTCGCTGATAAAAAAAAAGCCTTGCCTGTACCGGAAGTAGCAGACGAGTAGCGTGACGTCACAGGTTGTGGAGCTCCTCACATCTGCACATTGTTTACAATCATGGCCACCAGCAGCGAGAGCGATTCGGAGACGATTTCCCCATTAATTTGAGCGAGGATGAAAGATTTGTGGATGAGGAAAGTGAGAGTGAAGGACTAGAGGGCAGTGGGAGCGATTCAGATGATGAAGATGCTGTGAGAGGCGGGAGGGACCTGATATTCAGCTGGGAATGACTAAAACAGTAAATAAACACAAGACATATATATACTCTATTAGCCACAACACAACCAGGCTTATATTTAATATGCCACAAATTAATCCCGCATAACAAACAGCTCCCCCCTCCCGTCCATATAACCCGCCAATACAACTCAAACACCTGCACAACACACTCAATCCCACAGCCCAAAGTACCGTTCACCTCCCCAAAGTAAATAAAGCACATATATTTCCCCAAAGTCACGTATGTGACATGCACATAGCGGCACGCACGTACGGGCAAGCGATCAAATGTTTGGAAGCCGCAGCTGCATGCGTACCCACAGTACCGCGTCTGCGCATCCAACTCAAAGTCCTCCTGGTAAGAGCCTCTGTTGTCCCAGTTCTCCACAGGCCAATGGTAAAGCTTGACTGTCATCTTTCGGGAATGTAAACAATGAAACACCGGCTGTGTTATCCGGAACAACAGTCAGGGGGTGCATTCTACGGCGGGGGTGCGTTATCCGGCACAACACCTGCTGCAATACACCGCTTCCCACCTGCAGCTTTCTTCTTTGCTGTCTCCATTGTTCATTGAACAAATTGCAAAAGATTCACCAACACAGATGTCCAGAATACTGTGGAATTTTGCGATGAAAACAGACGACTTAATAGCTGGCCACCATGCTGTCCCAAAATGTCCTCTACAATCCGTGACGTCACGCGCAGGCGTCATCATACCGAGACGTTTTCAGCAGGATATTTCGCACAAAATTTCAAATTGCACTTTAGTAAGCTAACCCGGCCGTATTGGCATGTGTTGCAATGTTAAGATTTCATCATTGATATATAAACTATCAGACTTTGTGGTCGGTAGTAGTGGGTTTCAGTAGGCCTTTAAAGAGGTTTTAGTTCGTCGATGTTGTCTACTAAATCCTTTCAGCAAAAATATGGCAATATCGCGAAATGATCAAATATGACACATAGAATGGACCTGCTATCCCCGGTTAAATAAGAAAATCGCAATTCAGTAGGCCTTTAAGGGCTTTAGCACACACCAACACGTGCCATATCTTGCAAATCATTTATACACATAATGACAGGATGCATGGAAATATTAATTTAAAAAAAAAGTATACAGTAAAATGAACAGGTCATAGCACATTTTGGTTTTTAGGTTCCATTTTTTCTTTGGTTTTTGGGTCAAGTGTATTCGGGGCTGTGTTCATTTTGTCGGTAAAATGTGTCACAGGCTTCAAATGGCCCCCGGGCCGCACTTTTGACACCCATAGTATGGACATTTCAGAACAATTTTGTAAAATACAGCAGTGAATAGACATATTTGAATAAAATGTCATGCAATTAGCTTGGATTCAACAGGTCAGCTCGGTGTGTGTGCATGTGTGTGTGTGTGTGTGTGCGTGTGTGCGTTACATGACTGTAAATAGGTCGATAAAAGACATTGTGCAGTATAAGATAAAAGGCAAACGTAAAGCACACAATGATTGCATGTAGTTGTAGTGGGAAGACGATAGATGTGTTGTGGGTGTGTAACACGTTGCCAGACACCTCCACATGTCACCACCAAAATCACTCCGATATGATGCAATCACGTGATAGTTTCTATAATAAGCATGCATCTTTTAAAGGTGATTGTGTACAATCATACAATCTGCGTCCCCACGCCTGCTTGCTGCAGCAGCCCTCACACTCACACGCACACTCACACGCACACTCAGTCGTCTGCAGCCGCCTTCCTTTACCAACTTGATGAAAAACCATTGCGCCACAAATTGCGCAGTTATAACCTTTCCGATGCCAGTTCATCTCAGCAAAGGGACAATAAAGTAAAAAATAATCCCCACTTACCTGAAAAAGCTCGCTGGTCGGGTGGCGTCATTGAAGGGATGCTGGCGAGTGTGTTTTTTGTCTCGCAACAGCCAAGAAACACGAGAAACTCCCACCTTTTTAGGGAGCGTCTGACAATTCAACACCTGCCAGCACGGAGGGGCACTAAGGGTGTGTCAACAAGCGAATATGTAAAATGATAGGCGATTAATTTGCAATATTGTCTTTTTCGACATTTAATAGTTTTGAGTCGTAATGACGTAGCGTGTTTAGGATATGTCAACTATTGGAGTTGTTCTTCATGTCAACCCGTTGCCGATTACAGACGATACCTGCAGTTACAAGGCATCAAACTGGGGTGGGCGGATTGATACAGATATCGGTAATATAGATACCAAAGGCAGTATAAATATCAGATGAGATCGATATTTTTCAGTCGGCTGTAACATTTATTTTCACAAATATCTGTTTTTGTTGTGTTGTTCCTATTTTTACATTTTAACATTGTTTTGCATAACTCCAAAAACTGCCATTTTGCCAATAGTAGTTGTTGCTTTTGATTACTTATTTTGCACTATTGGCTTTATTTTGTTCAAACTATTGTATGCAATAAAATGGAATCATTGTTTTATTAGTACTGCTGTATCGCTAATTTGTTCAGAATTATTTTTGTTTGGCTAGAGGCGGGTTGTGTTTTATTCTGATTATAATAATGATTTTAAAAAATGGAGGCCCATCCATCCATTTTCTACCGCTTATTCCCTTTGGGGTCACGGGGGCGCTGGAGCCTATCTTAGCACTAAATCATTTATTGAGCTTGAGCAACGTCAGATAAACAGTATCGATATACATATAAACATTCTAAGTTTATAGTACTATTTGCAGTATTGCCCAGGCCCCTTAAAATGATATCATACTCTCGTTTATGATTTTTCAACTGACTGCATGGAACAAAACAGAAATAAATGTTCTTGGAAATGCATTGTTGGTATTTCTTTATTCTCTATCAATGTATTGCATTATGCCATTCTATAAAATGTATTAAATGTTACATTTAGGATTAAAGCAGAAACTGTGCAAGTACTGTGTTAAAGAGAGAACTCTTACATGGTGTTGAACAAATACTTATTTTTAAAATGTTAATTTAACTCTGAAGAATACTGAAAAAGTATTACAACTAGCTTTGTGAGAGATAATTCAACACTTAATTTTTTTGCTGCTAAGGGAAGATACACTATGTTGTGATATTGTCATCCGCTGATTTAGAAGCAATTTTTGGGACTATTACACTTTGTTTTTCCTGATTTCCGCTATAAAAAGATGCTAAGCTGATTCATGGATTTGAACAAATTATCAGTTTAGGTCTATAAGGGTAAAGGGTAAAATAAACTTGGGTTGTTCCTACTCCTTTTGGGACATGTTAAACTCTGCAAGTGTGAACGTGCTGTAGGCTTACAGTGCATCACATGTGCATACGTATTCACAGCCATTGCTCAATATTTTGTTGATGCAACTTTAGCAGCAATTGCAGCCTCAAGTCTTTTTGAAGGGCAGCATGGTGGAAGAAGGGTTAGTGCTTCTGCCTCACAATACGAAGGTCCTGGGTTCGATCCTGCACTCGGGATCTTTCTGTGTGGAGTTTGCATGTTCTCCCCGTGACTGCGTGGGTTCCCTCCGGGTACTCCGGCTTCCTCCCACCTCCAAAGACATGCACCTGGGGATAGGTTGATTGGCAACACGAAATTGGCCCTAGTGTGTGAATGTGAGTGTGAATGTTGTCTGTCTATCTGTGTTGGCCCTGTGATGAGGTGGCAACTTGTCCGGGGTGTACCCCGCCATCCGCCCAAATGCAGCTGAGATAGGCTACAGCGACCCCCCGCGACCCCGAAAGGGATAAGCGGCAGAAAATGGATTGATGGAAGTCTTTTTGAATACGATGCCACAAGCTTGGCACACCTATCTTTGGGCAGTGTCTCCCATTCCTCTTTGCAGCACCTTTAAAGATCCATCAGGTTGGATGGGAAGCGTTAGTTTTCATCCAGGATGTCTCTGTACAATGCGGCATTCATGTTAGTCTAGTCAGGGAGGTGACAAAGAACCTGATGATCACTCTGTCAGAGCTACAGCATTCCTCTGTGGAGAGAGGAGAACCTTACAGAAGGACAACCATCTCTGCAACAATCCACCAATCAGGCCTGTATGCTATAGTGGCCAGGCGGAAGCCATTTTATAGCAAAAGTTTGCCAAAATGCACATGAAAGATTCTTAGACCATGGGAAACAAAATTCAAGCATCATGTTTGAAAGAACAATTGGCACTGTTCATCACCAGGCCAATACCATCCCTGCAGTGAAGCACGGTGGTGGCAGCATCATGCTGTGAGGAACTGGGAGACTAGTCAGGATAGAGGGAAAGATGAATGCAGAAATCTTCAGAGACATTCTGGATGAAAACCAACTCTTTCCAACCAACCTGATGGAGCTGAAGAGGTGCTGCAGAGAGGAATGGGCAAAGAGTATATGGGCAAAACTGCCCAAAGATAGGTGTGTCAAGCTTGTGGCATCGCATTAAAAAAGACTGAGGCTGTAAGGTGCACCAACGAGGTTAAGCAAAGGCTGGGAATATTTATGTACAAGTCTTTTTTTTAATGAGGTCGCAAAATAAAAAAAATAAAAAACTACTTTTGACATTGTCATTATGGGGTATTATATGTAGAATTTTGAGGACAAAAATGAATACATTCCATTTTGGAATAGAGCTCTAACATACCAAAATGTGGAAAAAGTGACACGCTGTGAATACTTTACTGTAACTACCTCAATATAACTTTGTCAAACGTGTGATAACGCATATCATAACATGTACAGCAAATACAAGAGCTGTATCATAAAAAAAAACTATGTTTAATGTTATGATTGTCAGGACTTGGACTTTGGCGTGGTTTGTTTTCCCATGGTGCAAAGGATTTGGACCGGACATGGCGTGAAGGTAAATACATATTTAATTTTAACACTCAAGAAAGGAACAAACAAAAGGCGCTCACAGTGGAGGCACAAAACTTAACGCAGGGAACAAAAACTTGGACTATGCATATCTATGAACATGGCAAAACAAAAGACACTAACTGTGGCATAAATAACCACAACTTACTTGCGGAAGCAAAGAGCAGCATGAACGATGGTATCAAGAGTGTCAGGGGTATATCGAGAGTGTGATGTCGCCAGACTGATTGCCTGGCAACTACGGGCTTAAATAGTGAAGACATAATTAAAGACAGGTGCGTGAGTCCTGAGGACAGGTGAAAACTAATGGGTTGCTATGGTGACAAAACAAACAAAAGTGCACAATGAGTCCAAACGTGGAACAGGTGAAACTAATGGGTAACCATGGAAACAAGACAAGGTAGTGAAAAAGCAGGAACTAAAGAGTCCAAAAACCAAGCAGAACATAACTTAAACAAAACATGATCCCAGACATGACAATGATGGTCAGAAAAGTTATTTTAAAAGGTTATTAGTTTGCAGTGGAACAGAACTGTACTTCATCATATCGAGAGACGACTGCATGAAAGAGGTAAAAAACAGAACAAAAGTAGCTTGTTTTGTTAACATTTGTAGGAATAATATCGGCACCACCATATTGTTTTACTATGGGTGATAAAACTCATGAGAAGCTGCAGTGTCCTCTGCTGTAAACCAGACTACATTGCACCTTCCATTTGTTTTAAACAGATGGTTTTGAAGCTTTTAATAAAAAGGTAAATCAAGGAAAATATTGATGTACACAAATGAATAAAACATGCCAGTTGATTGCCATGCTTGTGATTCACCATATTGAAAAAGGGATGCTAATATGTTTGTTTTTCTGTTCGATAAATGAGACAACAAAGACATCTTGGCCAGCAGGGGGCGATGCAGCCAGAGTGCGTGCAGTGAAGTGTGCGCGGCGCGGCTGCACTTGATCAGCTCGGCGGTGCTGAAAAGGACAGCTCCTCCCCAGGCTGCAGGTACGCATCTTTGTCTTTCTATTGTCTCCCCCCCCCCCCCCCCCACGCAGGAATGACATTTATGTCGCTACGGCGCGGTGTGATCATTCATGTCAAGATGAGTGCTGGTGGAGAGTTCAGGTCAATGAGTGTGTGGAGTGTTGTCGGAGGAGGGCTTGGTTAGCGAGGGCACATTGTGGGTCATCCCCGTCTTTTCCACGTCACGTCCCTGGGTTAGGACTATAGATGTCATCTTCCACACAACGTGACATTGGGGGGGGGGTTGCAGAACACCGAGCAGAGGGCGAGATATTTTAGGTCCACTCAGTGTCCCTGAGGGTTCAGGAACCCAATTTGTTAGAGAGGACTTTTTCCTACAGAAGATTCCCTCCCGAACATTCATATTGCATATATCTCATTTATTATCATGCATGCAAGATGGGGTTATTAAATAGAATTCTTTTTAACTGATCACATGCACAACACTGTAGGAAGTGTAACATATTTATTATTATCAATGTCATTAGAAGTGTTTCTGATTTCCCTTCATGGATCTAAAATAGGTCCTCAGAATATTAGTAGTATGATTAGTGATGGGCAAATTACTTTAAAAATGTAGCAAGCTAAGCTACTAGTTACTCTCGATTAAATGTAAAGTTCCCCCAAGGGAAGCTATCCCCAGAGAATTGTAACTAGCTACACTACAATCTACACTGCAATTATATATATATATATATATATATATATATATATATATATATATATATATATATATGTATATATATATATATATAATATATATATATATATATATATATATATATATAAATATATATATATATATATATATATATATATATATATACGTATATATGTATATGTATATATCTACACGTGTGTGTGCGTGGGTGTGTGTGTGTGAGGCCTCTTGTATGACATGCATTAAGCTACAGACCCCCATTTAACAGCATTTATATCTATGGGCCCACATGTATGATATCAATGTTAATGTAACTGAGAGTGTACAAATGGACCCAATAAGGCAGTGATTTTCAACCACTGTGCTGCGGCACACTAGTGTGCCGTGAGATATTGTCTGGTGTGCCGTGGGAAATTATGCAACTTCACCTAATTGTTCCAAAAAATATTTTTTGCAAATCAATAATCATAATAATGTGTCGTTGTCTAGTGCCTGTGCTGTGTAGAGCTTGGCAGGGTAATCTTGTAATACTCCATACCAGTAGGTGGCAGCAGGTAGTTCATTGCTTTGTAGAAGTCGGAACGCGTCGAGAATGGTTTGTCGTGATCCCAATATGCAGAGCACAGCAGGAGACAGCGTGCAGGTAAAAAGGTCTGTAACGCTTAAACCAAAAAATAACAAGGCAAGTCCCGCTAGGAAAAGGCACTGAAGCATAGGAATGGCTATGTAAAACAAAAGTAAAACTGAACTGGCTACAAAGTCAACAAACACAGAATGCTGGACAACAGCAAAAACTTACAGCGTGTGGAGCAAAGAGGACGTCCACAAATCACATCCCGTACATGACATGACAATCAACAATGTCCCCACATAGAAGGATAGCGTACGCACAACTTAAAGAGTCTTGATTGCGAAAACAAAGCAGGTGCGGGCAATAGCACTCAAAGAAAGGCGTGAAGCTGCTACAGGAGAACACCAACAAAACAGGAAGTGTCACCAAAATAACAGCGCAAGACAAGAACTAAAGCACAACACACAGGAAACAACAACAAACTCAAAATAAGGCACGACAACCTGGTGGAGTTTCATTGTTTAACCTTTTCTGCTGGTGGTGTGCCTCCGTTTTTTTTTAATGAAAAAAATGTGCCTTGGCTCAAAAAAGGTTGAAAAACACTGCGATAAGGGTCCAATACTATTAACTATCTGTCATTCAGCTGGGGACACTCTACAACTACCTCTAGGGGTCCCCACACCCCACTGTATTTATTTATTTAGTTTTCCTGTTCTTTGGCCCACCCCTATAATGTTATTCATTTTCTCTGCCTACTGTAAAAATAAACAAACACACAAAAAAACCCAGCATGTATCAATAGCTTCACAAAAAAAAAACCTCAATGACGTTTTCATGAACTCAGCTCACCTTAATGTGTGTTCCTAAATTTGTGTTCCACCTCTTAGATGAAGAGAGCTGTTATGATTTTGGTTTACAGAGTAAACAACTTAAAACTAAGGTTTGAGGCTTTGTTTTCACTAAACACAAACATTTGTCTAAATATGGCCAGGGACACGCATTATTGTGGGTTTCCTGCACGTCATCTTCATCACTAAAGGAAAAATCTAATCTGCAGGAGAGAGTCCCTCTGTTATTTTCATGTTTTTTTTTTTTTTTGGAGTCGTCAGCTTGAAGCACCCCTCTGTCTCGGACTCTCTCATCGTCATGTGACATGAGTGCGTGACTGTTATGATTTTGCTTCCTGGTTTTGATGACCTGCCTTATCTTGCCTCTGATTGGCCAGTCCGTAATGTTTCACCCTAACCTCAGCCAATTGTGACTCATCATACGAACACCAACCAATCATCATGGAGTTTCTCTGTACATATGGATGTTCTCTTTCATCCAGGTCATTGTATTTTCTCCGTATTTTTTTGGCCTGGATTCGCAGTCCATTGTCTCTTTTTGTAGCTTGTAGCTTTGATGTAAGCTACCTCACTACATGGCTCTAAAAGTAGCTAAGCTACAGGAAAAGCTACTCGTTCAAAAAGTAGCTATGCTACTGCCAAGCTACTGGTTAATGTAGTTACATGTAGTAAAGGCCTTCACTTAGTGTGATGTACTTTTAACATCGCTGCCAACAGTCCTTGTTTATTTACACCAAATCTCACCTCCAACCAAACTAAAGTTAAAGTTAAAGTTAAAGTACCAATGATTGTCACACACACACTAGGTGTGGCGAAATTATTCTCTGCATTTAACCCATCACCCTTGATCACCCCCTGGGAGGTGAGGGGAGCAGTGGGCAGCAGCGGTGGCCGCGCCCGGGAATCATTTTTGGTGATTTAACCCCCAATTCCAACCCTTGATACTGAGTGCCAAGCAGGGAGGTAATGGGTCCCATTTTTATAGTCTTTGGTATGACTCGGCCGGGGTTTGAACCCACAACCTACCGATCTCAGGGCGGACACTCTAACCACTAGGCCACTGAGTTGGTTACTATACTCAGACTCAGGAGCGTAGCACCAAATTCTAGGCCTCCGAACACAAGGCTCCTAAAAGGCCCCCCATGCCACCCTAAACCCAACATCGCTGCAGCCCCGTACTACTAATGGTATGTTAATTCTTGCATGGATTTGCAACCAGCTTTTACCCTACATGTAAAAACTTGATTAGGTTTTTGACTTTTTAAAGAATGGATTAAACATATAGATAACCCCCCTAAATAATTTGTATTTACAAACCCCGTTTCCATATGAGTTGGGAAATTGTGTTAGATGTAAATATAAACGGAATACAATGATTTGCAAATCCTTTTCAAGCCATATTCAATTGAATGCACTACAAAGACAAGATATTTGATGTTCAAACTCATTAATTTTTTTTTTTTTGCAAATAATAATTAACTTAGAATTTTATGGCTGCAACACGTGCCAAAGTAGTTGGGAAAGGGCATGTTCACCACTGTGTTACATGGCCTTTCCTTTTAACAACACTCAGTAAACGTTTGGGAACTGAGGAGACACATTTTTTAAGCTTCTCAGGTGGAATTCTTTCCCATTCTTGCTTGATGTACAGCTTAAGTTGTTCAACAGTCCGGGGGTCTCCGTTGTGGTATTTTAGACTTCATAATGCGCCACACATTTTCAATGGGAGACAGGTCTGGACTACAGGCAGGCCAGTCTAGTACCCGCACTCATTTACTTTGAAGCCACGTTGATGTAACACGTGGCTTGGCATTGTCTTGCTGAAATAAGCAGGGGCGTCCATGGTAACGTTGCTTGGATGGCAACATATGTTGCTCCAAAATCTGTATGTACCTTTCAGCATTATTGGCACCTTCACAGATGTGTAAGTTACCCATGTCTTGGGCACTAATACACCCCCATACCATCACAGATGCTGGCTTTTCAACTTTGCGCCTATAACAATCCGGATGGTTCTTTTCCTCTTTGGTCCGGAGGACACGACGTCCACAGTTTCCGAAAACAATTTGAAATGTGGACTTGTCAGACCACAGAACACTTTTCCACTTTGTATCAGTCCATCTTAGATGAGCTCAGGCCCAGCAAAGCCAACGGCGTTTCTGGGTGTTGTTGATAAACGGTTTTCGCCTTGCATAGGAGAGTTTTAACTTGCACTTACAGATGTAGCGACCAACTATAGTTACTGACAGTGGGTTTCTGAAGTGTTCCTGAGCCCATGTGGTGATATCCTTTACACACTGATGTCGCTTGTTGATGCAGTACAGCCTGAGGGATCGAAGGTCACAGGCTTAGCTGCTTACGTGCAGTGATTTCTCCAGATTCTCTGAACCCTTTGATGATATTACGGACCGTAGATGGTGAAATCCCTAAATTCCTTGCAATAGCTGGTTGAGAAAGGTTTTCTTAAACTGTTCAACAATTTGCTCACGAATTTGTTGACAAAGTGGTGACCCAGCAAAAAAATCAGTAAAGTACCAATATGATCCAGTTTAGAAAACTGTTTAAACTCAAAGTGTTTACAAAGTATATATAATAAGGATACTGATAAACATTTTCAACCTTTTTAGTAAATGAGACAATCCTATTTATCTCATTATGTGAGTCATAACTTATAAAAACAACTATTTATAAATGACAACTTTATTGATTATTTATTTAATTTGTTTGTGTTAAAAATTGAGCACAGGAAGAAAACAAACGTATTAGAAATCACTATGAAACGGAAAAGGGGTAGGATTAAATAAGCTCTGCTTCTCCCTACTCCTTTTTGGTTGTGTTGTGATGAGAAACTGTAGATATGTGATGTACCATATTGTAACTGTATGCGTGTTCTATGTAAACTGGCTGTCGAACACCTTTCTCCGATGAGCGTTGTTAGCAGGTTGAATGACATTCTAAAGAGTGAAACTAAAAATAAGACAATACAATTGTCATGTCTGTGTGATCATGTTTTGTTTGGCCATGTGCTTTTTTTAGATTTTGTCAGTTCCTGTTTTTTCACTCCCCGTTTTGTTTCCATGACAACCCATTAGTTTTCACCTGTCCTCATGTCACACACCTGATTCATTTGCACTCACGCACCTGTTGTTAATCATGTCTGTGTTATTTAAGCTTTTCATTTTCTGTTGGTCGGCCTGGAGACATCACATTCATGCTCTGCACTCTTGACACGCTGCTTACTCTGTCCAGGTCATAGTTCATGCTGCTCTTTTCTTGCCATGTAAGTTTTTTTCTGTCATGTCTGTGTGATCATGTTTTGTTTGGCCATGTGCTTTTTTTGGATCTGTCAAGACTTGGACTTTGGCGTGGTTTGTTTTCCCATGGTGCAAAGGATTTGGACCAGACATGGCGTGAAGTTAAATACATGATTTAATAATAGATTATTAAAAGTATAAACAAAAGGCGCGCACAAGGCGGGGAACAAACTTGGCTAATAAAACAAAACTCGCACAAAGGCAGAACTATGGAAAAAAGGAACAAACAAAAGGCGCTCACAGTGGAGGTACAAAACAGTGGCTTGAATAAACAAAAAAATTACGTGGCAAGAAAAGAGCAGCATGAACTATGACCTGGACAGAGTAAGCAGCGTGTCAAGAGTGCGGGGCATGAATGTGATGTCGCCAGGCCGACCAACAGAAAATGAAAAGCTTAAATAACACAGACATGATTAACAACAGTTGCGTGAGTGCAAATGAATCAGGTGTGTGACATGAGGCCAGGTGAAAACTAATGGGTTGTCATGGAAACAAAACGGGGAGTGAAAAAACAGGAACTGACAAAATCCAAAAAAAAGCACATGGCCAAACAAAACATGATCACACAGACATGACAACAATCAATATATACACATTTGCAGCCAAATACACACACAATGCTACTTTAAAACACATGGAATATGTAAACAAATGTGAATTTGTACTACCAGCGCCATCTTGGATGAGCTTGCAAATCCTGGCTAATTAGCATACCAAAAGGACTTGTTTTACAATGGAATAGTATATTTACCGTAGTTGGCAACATCTTGGGCGAAGTCAAAGTTATAAAGTAAAACTTTTTATAGATACTGGCGATGCAACCTTAAACAGGATAAGCACACCATGAAGTATGTTGGCACCGTATTGCTTGTGCTTATGTGACTTCTGTTCATTTGTATAAAAAATGTACCCTTTTCTAAGTTGCAGCCGCTACCATTTAAAGGCGACATATACACACAGAACATTATTTTTAATAATAATAATGACTTAGATTTATATAGTGGGACGGCGTGGCGCAGTGGGAGAATGGCCGTGCGCGACCCGAGGGTCCCTGGTTCAATCCCCACCTAGTACCAACCTCGTCATGTCCGTTGTGTCCTGAGCAAGACACTTCACCCTTGCTCCTGATGGGTGCTGGTTAGCGCCTTGCATGGCAGCTCCCTCCATCAGTGTGTGAATGTGTGTGTGAATGGGTAAATGTGGAAGTAGTGTCAAAGCGCTTTGAGTACCTTGAAGGTAGAAAAGCGCTATACAAGTACAACCCATTTATCATTTATCATTAGTGCTTTTCTAGACACTCAAAGCACTTCATAGAGAACCGAGAACCCATCATTCATTCCCTCCACATTCACATGGTGATGATGAGAAGCTACATACAGTTTGCGCGTAACGCCCCTCTGACCACCACCAAACATTCATTCACACTCATACCCCAGTGTGAGTGGCACCGCCAGCAAGGTGGGTGAAGTGTCTTGCCCAAGGACACAACGTCCGTGACTAGAATGGCTGAAACTGGAATACAACCTGGAACCCTCAAGTTGCTGGACGGTCGCTCAACCATCTGAGCCACGCCAAATGACAATAACTGGATGACAAGCATTTCACATTTTTACAACTTTTAGTTGTAACAGAACACAATTTCCTTTACAATGTGCCGCACTTTGGACACCCCTGGCTTAGAAACTGAAACAGCAACAATACATTTCTGTATGCACCTTTATCTAGACCAGAGGTGTCAAACTCATTTTATATCGGGGGCCACATGGAGAAAAATCTACTCCCAAGTGGGCCGGACTGGTAAAATCACGGCACG
This sequence comes from Nerophis lumbriciformis, assembly GCF_033978685.3. Classification (NCBI taxonomy): domain Eukaryota; kingdom Metazoa; phylum Chordata; class Actinopteri; order Syngnathiformes; family Syngnathidae; genus Nerophis; species Nerophis lumbriciformis. The sequence goes on from NC_084555.2 coordinate 35,406,639, forward strand.
ATAACTTAAAAATAAAGACAACGGCAGATTGTTTTTTTTTGTTTAAAAATAGAACAAGCACATTCTGAAAATGTACAAATCATAATGTTGTTGGCTTTTTTTTTACACTTACATGTACTTACATTATTTATACTTTCTGAATAAATTATGTGATAATGTTCATCAGTCATCTCATTGGTGTTAATTTTCAATACATCAAGATAAAACAATAATATTAAAATCAAATTACAGGATGTTATTTATGTAGGTTGCTCATTTTCCTCGACTGGTGCACTAACATGTGGTTTATTTTTTTTTTTTACATATGTAGCATAATCTACAAAGATACAAATATTTGCTATTGCGACATCTAGTGGACACATTTAGAACAGCAGTTTCTTTCATTCAAAAATTTTGGCTTGTTTTTATACTTAGCAAACTCATTTCACGGGCCGGATAAAACCTATTCGCGGGCCTGATCCGGCCTGCGGGCTGTACATTTGACACCCCTGATCTAGATCATAGGTGTCCAAGTGTGGCCCGCCGGCGTGCTTGGTTTGGTCTGCAATACGTCATAAGTTTAATAAGGTATGTAGCCTGTGGGGTGTTTCCAAATCAAGATAGAATATCTGACTACTGTAAATTCACTGTGGGTGCGTGTAAATCAGGTCATTGATCATGAATTACATTTTGAAGCAAAGCAACATAGCAATTACTTATACGACCCAATCCAAACAACATTCCCTACTCATGGCGCAAAAAAATAAAAATGCAACCAACACAAAAAGTCAACACACATGGTCACACTTAATACAACCTGATCACTGAACGTTGTGGATATTTAAAAAAAAAAACCAGTCCAAGCACCATAAAAATTCAGAACTACCACCATTTAAATTTATTAGGCATGATGGAAAAAATGCAAAACACTCTCGCCACACTAAACCATATTTGGCCTATTTTAGCTGCTTGGTATTTCTGATTGATTACAAAACTTTTAAGGCCTACTGAAATGCGATTTTCTTATTCAAACGGGGATAGCAGGTCCATTCTATGTGTCATACTTGATCATTTCGCGATATTGCCATATTTTAGCTGAAAGGATTTAGGAGAGAACATCGACGATAAAGTTCGCAACTTTTGGCCGCTGATAAAAAAGCCTTGCCTGTACCGGAAGTAGCAGACGAGTAGCGTGACGTCACAGGTTGTGGAGCTCCTCACATCTGCACATTGTTTACAATCATGGCCACCAGCAGCGAGAGCGATTCGGACCGAGAAAGCGACGATTTCCCCATTAATTTGAGCGAGGATGAAAGATTTGTGGATGAGGAAAGTGAGAGTGAAGGACCAGAGGGCAGTGGGAGCGATTCAGATAGGGAAGATGCTGTGAGAGGTGGGTGGGACCTGATATTCAGCTGGGAATGACTAAAACAGTAAATAAACACAAGACATATATATATACTCTATTAGCCACAACACAACCTGGCTTATATTTAATATGCCACAAATTAATCCCGCATAACAAACACCTCCCCCTTCCCGTCCATATAACCCGCCAATACAACTCAAACACCTGCACAACACACTCAATCCCACAGCCCAAAGTACCGTTCACCTCCCCAAAGTTCATACAGCACATATATTTCCCCAAAGTCCCCAAAGTTACGTACGTGACATGCACATAGCGGCACGCACGTACGGGCAAGCGATCAAATGTTTGGAAGCCGCAGCTGCATGCGTACTCACGGTACCGCGTCTGCGCATCCAACTCAAAGTCCTCCTGGTAAGAGTCTCTGTTGTCCCAGTTCTCCACAGGCCAATGGTAAAGCTTGACTGTCATCTTCCGGGAATGTAAACAATGAAACACCGGCTGTGTTTGTGTTGCTGCAGCCGGCCGCAATACACCGCTTCCCACCTACAGCTTTCTTCTTTGCTGTCTCCATTGTTCATTGAACAAATTGCAAAAGATTCATCAACACAGATGTCCAGAATACTGTGGAATTTTGCGCTGAAAACAGACGACTTAATAGCTGGCCACCATGCTGTCCCAAAATGTCCTCTACAATCCGTGACGTCACGCGCTGACGTCGTCATACAGAGACGTTTTCAGCAGGATATTTCGCGCGAAATTTAAAATTGCACTTTAGTAAGCTAACCCGGCTGTATTGGCATGTGTTGCAATGTTAAGATTTCATCATTGATATATAAACTATCAGACTGCGTGGTCGGTAGTAGTGGGTTTCAGTAGGCCTTTAAGGAGGTCTTCACATACCCTTAATATCCATGTATATTAATTCATAATTATATATCCATTATGTGATTATAATATGTACACATATATACTGTATGTATTGCCTATATTGTTACTTTACATGAAGTCCGCCTTCGGCCCCAAGTCAAAGTTATTTTCTTGCCCAAAAAGTTTGGACACCCCTGATCTAGACCCTCACCGATATTGCCTTGTTTCGTGACATTTTGTGCGTCACTTTATCTGTACTAAAGTCAAGATATGTAAAAGATGTGTTTTCCCCGCCAAGCGTTCCAAATCCAACGTGTAACACTTTTCGCCACCATGTGTTGAGGTTTTAAGATGATGATCTTTCTGCTGACGTTTGTGCTGCACGTTCCAGATATGCTCACCCGGATGCTCAAACTCAGGCTTCTCAACGCCGTGGCCCCGGCGTACTTCTTCACGGCAACAGTGGTCACTTTCATCCTGCACTTTGGCTTCTTTGTCCCAACAATCTTCCCCGACACGTCACATGCGTGGGGGTCCACAGCTGTTCACTCCCTGGTCTTCCTTTTCCTCATGTTCAACGCCCTGGGGAATTACATGATGACCATCTTATACACGGCGGCGAGCGGCAACGAGACGGCGGTCCCGGTGTGTTCGCCACACTGCTCGGACAAAGTGGACGCTCACTATCTACTGAACGGCCGCCACTTCTGCAAACTGTGCAAGAAGGTGATATTCAAGCGGGACCACCACTGCTTTTTCACCGGGAATTGTATCGGCAACAAAAACATGCGCTACTTCATCATGTTTTGCATCTACACCTCCTGCACTTGTTTGTACTCGCTGGTTCTTGGCGTGGCCTTCCTCACAGTGGAGTACTCCATCTCTTTTGACAACCCGCTGACCTTCCTGAGCCTTCTCCCCCTCTCCACCGGCTACTTCTTCATGGGTGAGTTGAGTTCTGAAAAAATGTACTGCTGGTACAGAACTTACTGAGGAATTCATACCTTCAACTCAGGGACCATCTCCGGCCTTCAGTTCTTCCTGGTCCTGATGCTGTACGTGTGGCTGGGCATCGGCCTGGTCTGTGCAGGTTTCTGCTGCCAGCAGGTGCTGCTGGTGGCCCGGGGGCAGACCTGGTGTCAGATGAAGAGGGGGCAGCTGGTGGAAAACCGCAACCCCTGGAGGAACAACCTCAAGGATGTTTTTGGCACCAACTGGGCGCTGGGCCTCATCATGCCTGTGCACACGGTGGAGATGTTCTCTGAAGAGGCACTCAAACAAGACTGAGCATCTCATCATTCATTTATGAAAAACTTTTTTTTTATTTACCCTATTGATCCGAATATAAGACGGTAGGAAAAAGTCTCAGGTTACAGAGGTTTTTCCCCTGTCACTCACACACACCAGTGACTTGCAGGCCTGATGTGACACATGTGGGGTTTAACAGCAAATTCTGGGTCCCGCCCCACCCTAAACCACAACGTTGTTGCCCCATACACACACATTTGGTGTGTTTACATGCTCTTGATAACGAATTAGGTTTGGTTGGAACCAGCATTTTAAAGACATGTAAAATTTTTATTTTAAAAATCTGTTTTTGATATTTTTAAGACTGGATTGACAAATCTAGATGAACACTCGTAAATAAATCATTTTTTATGTTTTTTCTTTTTCTTTCAAAAATAGTGCCAACAAATTCAGTGTAAAGTGGCCAGAATATGAAGTAAAAAATACTATACTATCTAACCATTCATTATTGACTTAATTATGATTATTTTATTTTACTTCAGAGTGTAAAGTAAAGATTAGACATTACACCTATGATTATTATAAGTGGATACTGCAAATCATAATATTACATCATTATTATTTTTATGATTTTATTATTATTGCATCTCCCGGAAGTTAAGCCTCCCCTTGTCTTTGAAATCTAGTGTCTCTAACATTAATTGAGAATCCTTGAACTCACCACAGTTATGGGCAATAAGATGCAAAAGTAAAACCAGTCCTATGCTGCCGCAGATAGATTTATCTTTTATCACCTCATTAAAATTAGAAAATACTGGTTCTTTGTGTGAATTATCATTTCATATTTTTGATATAGGGCGTATAGATGCTAGTCTAGCAACTTGAGAACCAGCCTCCCCTGCAGAGGACATTTGTGTCTTGTGTAACAGGGCTACATTATTTATGTCTGAAATTTGTATCTATGACAAAAGAAACAGAACATAATCAATCAAATGTCCACTAAAAAAAGGTTTTTATTTCTCTTTAGGGATGAAATTTTAAATTTTAAAGCATACATTTTTGAAAGAGTCAGTGAAATGTCCATTAAGTTAACATTTACTATGGATATCTTTAAGAAAATATTAACAAAATACAATTTTGAGAACACATGTTTTTACATATTTTAATATATTCAAATACTCCTAAATGTTTTTTCTAAACATTTTTTTGGAAACATGATAGGTGTAACATCCACAGATATATTGCTACAATCTATTAGAAACTACATTCATATTCTAATATTACAAATCAATTGATATGCAGCCAAAAAAGTTACTGCAGATGAATTTTCTCAAATCACAAAATATATACTCAGAACTTACGACACAAACCTTTTAAGTGGGTTAAGTTAACACTAACCATAAACTCAAAACATAGCTGTCCACAAGGTTAAGGTTTAGATAATGCTTATCTACAAAACAGATGTTTTTTATTGTAGTCATTTCCCTGATACTGAAACATGACTTTAAAAAAAAGAATCATTCTTTTGTCTGTGATTATCTCGGAAAACATTTTTCCAAGAACAGGTCTCGAAAAAAGGGGAACGTCTCATATTGGGGTCAATATGGTAAATACTGAATACAGTGGAACCTCAAAATAGGATTTGAGTTTCAACAATATGTCCTTGAGAAATCTTCTAAAAAATTAGAGATGAAGTCGCACAAAATTTGCTCATGTCATGCAAATTTTTGGTTGAACTCCCAATTTTTTGCCTAACACTTTTAGAGGTTCAACTGTATGTTTCATCATGACTTAAGTATTCCTTGGCATACATTCCTATTAGGAGAAGAGCCATATACAGTAAGTATGTAAGAGTTTCATATTTAGTAGCTTTTTAAAAAGCGATATTTATAGGGCAACCAGTAGGCTGATGGTGAACATACAGTATATGGTACATGAATTGCTTTGCATTTTTGCGCACATACAGTAGAACATCCAGGAAATGTATTTTTTACCATTATTACGTTTGATGTTAAGGGCTCGCAGAAAAGAATATGTGTAGTGATCCTCACGCATCAACAATGCAGAGAATGTGACTCAGCCTAGTTGGTGATGGGCAGCATGGGTTACATACTGTAATTATCGAGGGTATTAATCACAATGTGCCATAAAATCATGTCTTACTTAGACATTTTGTACACTCGGACCCCACAGATGCTTATAGTTAATGATGGGACCTTGTGGTAATAGTAAGGACTTCCCACTGTTTCAACATACTCAACATTGTTTTTCTACATTTAAACACTTTTAACTCTTACAGCGAGTTTGTCTTTTCCTTGTACACACACACTCACAGTGCTGTAAGTGATTTTAGAGTTTAGAATTTTTAAAGCACTTTTCTGTGTAACGCAAGCTAGAATCTTTGCGCCAGAAGAAGAAATTACAGAAGAAATTACTTTTCAAACAGTTTAATGACCGTTAGTCAAGAGGACTTTTTGCAACAAAATTCAGACACATTTGGTTATGTCTCCGTCTTACTAGAACAACAACTCTAAGTATTGCAAGAAAGTAGTATTGCCGAAATAAAGAATTTAACGTTGCCATTAAATTTGTCCATGTGTGGCTTCCTGTCATGACATGTTGATTTTTTGGAGAGCTTTCTGCAAAAATTTATAAAGTACAGCAATCCAGGCCGCTCAAGCACTAACACATATAATCAAAAGGCACATTTAACATTCATGTTCACATTAAAAAAACTAAGGAGCAGAGCAATATTGGGTAACAAAAGTGCAAGAGGCTGATATGTAACTAATACTTCTCAGCTATTATAGTGCCATTGTCATCTCAGTAATAAGCAAAATAGAAAAAAGTAACACATCCAAAATAAATACAAGGCCACAAAATGTAACATTTTTTTGGAATTTGAAAAAAACAACAACACTTTTTCCAGAAAACTAGTTAAAAAAGTGTAAATAATAGCAAACAAATAAATAATACAAGCAAGTTTTGCCAACTGCCATTATGGGATTGGGGTGGATAATTCAAATTAAACAGAACTTGAAATAACACATGTAACTAATTCTCACATTGACTAAAGATGGATTTGGTAACATTAGCTGAGTTGGAGGGCGGTTGCATGGAATGTGCGTGCGTAACGCTAACAATGTCTCGTATCCAAATTGTCATCACACCTTAACTCAAAGTTGTCTACAGACTAACAACACGTTATTAGTAATAGATCATACAAAAATCCCTCGGAACTTCCTGGGTTTAATCTGAATAAAATGAAAGAAAAATTCAAAAGTCCAACAAGACTACTGAACTGAAAACAAAAATAAGGAGAAGAAGCAACTGTGCTACAATTAGAACCTCCTGGTCAATTATTTATACCGTTCATTAGCATCAAAGATGTACATGAGCCTATCCTAGTTTTTGTTGCATTATGACAAATGTATCACTTATGTAAAGTTAAAGAGGAAACTACTAATTATTTGTATAAATGTGGTCATTTTGCGGTACGTTTCGTCGTTACTAACACTCTCAAATAAATTAAGTTAGAACTGAATTTTTAACCTAAGTAAAAACTTAATTTTGGGCCGTAAACAATAGATTCAATTAAGAACTAGTTACAGTGTGCAGTGGAAGAAGACACTAGCCTGTTTCACAACTGCAGCTACAAATAGAAGGGACAACGTTGCTGAGCTGACTTTTTGCACTTCATTATGTCTCCTAAGCGTGAGCAGTCTCTACTGGTGGTAGTGCGTAAGACAAAAAGAAAGTGAAGTTAAAAATTGCTAAACTCTTAAAAAATGTTAAATAAATCAAAATCAACTTTGGCCACATGTTCAGTCCAAGCCGCACAAACACCGTAAACATCATCAAAGATGATGTATTTGAACATGTGAATGGATCTTCTACTATGAAATGGACACTGATAAAAAAGCATAGTTCTTTTTTGTATCGCTTCATTGAATTCTTGTATTATCTTTTTTGTGACTGCATTTAATGTCTTTCAAGTGTTCAGTGTACGGCTGCTACAATATTTTGCCATTTAAATGCTATAGTTTACAATGTAAGCCTTCCATTAATTTAAGGTGACTAGCGTTGAGATAAGATTATTTTCAAAAAATTCATTCAATAAAAACATATAAACAATGTCCCTTTTTTCAAGCGTTACTTTAAGTAAGAGATCCCACACAATTCTTGGTAGACTAAACTTTGGTGACATCTGTTATTGTGCGTGTTGTGCCATGCTTGTACCGTTCACCACAGACTAGGAGTCTCCAACTTATCTTATCCTTAAAGCTACTTCTACAAAATAAAAATCAGCAACATAACATTTATTTTTAATATCTATTTCAAACCATACAAAGAGAATACGCTTGTTTTGCTAGATAATTAACTCAATGTTTAGATCTGCAACTGACATTTTGTAGTAAAACGTTTTGTGCTTCTTTTCAGTATTAATTTCTTTCTAATTCAGTTTTTATTTATCACTACTAGAGCTACTTTGACAACAGATTTTGGGATTTACATGACTGGAAACATTTAAATTTGACTTTAATTAGGTTGCACATTTCCACTCAAACCGTAGTCATTGTCTTTGTTCTATTTTGTGGTAATTTGTCAATAAAGAGGGGAATAATGTCTGAATTGAACAGTTTTACAAATACAGAAAATTCTTTGAGACTTTGGTGAGCTACTGGTTGGAGACCCATTAACATATGTAGATGCTGTAAGTTAGCAATGGCGGAAAGAGGAAACGTATAACCATGTCTCTACTCGAATGGATGCTGCGTGAATTGTTACTTGTCATAGTCCTGCAGAGACAGCTGGAGTTTAGTCCACAGATGAGGATCTCCACTTCCTAGCGCTTCCAGCAGGAGAGCCGTTTGCTCCTGCAGCAGTTGCAGCTGACCCTGCGTGTGCTTGTTCTCCTTGATTAACTGCTTGGTGCGCATGGTGATGCCCAGTAGGCCGCAATTGCTAAGGATGTTGTAGGTATTGCTGAATCGCGTCAACTTGCTGCTTTCTGCCAACAGGCCGTCTTGGTCATTGTCAGAACACGACAAGTTGGGGTCTATATCAGTCCTACAAGAACTTGCGCAGGCAAGCACGGAGGAGAGAGACTTCTCGCTGAGCTGCTCTGAGCTCTCAGCCGACAAAGCCGAGTGGTTGTTTGTGTTTTCAAACTTGGCCACACTCGCCTTCCTGGGAGCCTGAGCAGCCCACTGAGTGGTGGGTGTGCCATGCTGCTTGTTGCCTTGCTTGCGTCTACTGTGTCGCTGGTCATATGCGGAAAATGCACTCTTCATTCTCGAGGACCGCTTTGAAGGCGCAGTCACAGGATTTGGGGCGATTCTGGGATATGACTTGACGGTGGATGTGAAGCTTTTTGATTGCTTGACATTTTCAGAGGCTGTTTTTGGTGAAGTGCTGCTGTTTGACATCATGGGTTGAAGCAGAACCATCGGAGATTGAGACATGACATTGAGGGATGAAGGAAAACCCCACTCTTTCTCAGCTGGAGTCACTGGCGAAGGCTAAGTGAAAAATTGAAAACTGATTAGTACAGTCGTACTTAAATTAAGTAAAAATGATGAAGAAAATAAACCCATATAATTTCAATTGAAGGCTCTGATGAGTGACATGTATGACAACATTTATTCCAAATTCAGTTTGAAATTGAAATCTTAAGTGTAATACAAAATGCCTTTCACAAGCACAGCAGTTTTCAGACCTAAAAGAAGCACTTTGCCCAGCAAAAAAGTGCGCACACATTTTTAGTGATGGAATTTTTACCAGCCCATACGTCGAAAAGCGGTTTTACAATAATTTAAAAAGTGCTGGCAGTGCCTCTGTTACCTGCCGTGACAGAAATACATATGCCTAAAAAAGAAAGAGGCTCCCCTCTGCAGTCATTTTTACACAAACCATGTAAACACCAATGCATAGTTCCCCCTTTCCAGTGTTAAAACTAGTTATATTCAAACACAAGTACAAACCCCGTTTCCATATGAGTTGGGAAATTGTGTTAGATGTAAATATAAACGGAATACAATGATTTGCAAATCATTTTCAACCCATATTCAGTTGAATATGCTACAAAGACAACATATTTGATGTTCAAACTGATAAACATTTTTTTTTTGCAAATAATCATTAACTTTATAATTTGATGCCAGCAACACATGGCAAAGAAGTTGGGAAAGGTGGCAATAAATACTGATAAAGTTGAGGAATGCTCATCAAACACTTATTTGGAACATCCCACAGGTGAACAGGCAAATTGGGAACAGGTGGGTGCCATGATTGGGTATAAAAGTAGATTCCATAAAATGCTCAGTCATTCACAAACAAGGATGGGGCGAGGGTCACCACTTTGTCAACAAATGCGTGAGCAAATTGTTGAACAGTTTAAGAAAAACCTTTCTCAACCAGCTATTGCAAGGAATTTAGGGATTTCACCATCTACGGTCCGTAATATCATCAAAGGGTTCAGAGAATCTGGAGAAATCACTGCACGTAAGCAGCTAAGCCCGTGACCTTCGATCCCTCAGGCTGTACTGCATCAACAAGCGACATCAGTGTGTAAAGGATATCACCACATGGGCTCAGGAACACTTCAGAAACCCACTGTCAGTAACTACAGTTGGTCTCTACATCTGTAAGTGCAAGTTAAAACTCTCCTAAGCAAGGCGAAAACCGTTTATCAACAAAACCCAGAAACGCCGTCGGCTTCGCTGGGCCTGAGCTCATCTAAGATGGACTGATACAAAGTGGAAAAGTGTTCTGTGGTCTGACGAGTCCACATTTCAAATTGTTTTTGGAAACTGTGGACGTTGTGTCCTCCGGACCAAAGAGGAAAAGAACCATCCGGATTGTTATAGGCGCAAAGTTGAAAAGCCAGCATGTGTGATGGTATGGGGGTGTATTAGTGCCCAAGACATAGGTAACTTACACATCTGTGAAGGCGCCATTAATGCTGAAAGGTACATACAGGTTTTGGAGCAACATATGTTGCCATCCAAGCAACGTTACCATGGACGCCCCTGTTTATTTCAGCAAGACAATGCCAAGCCACGTGTTACATCAACGTGGCTTCATAGTAAAAGAGTGCGGGTACTAGACTGGCCTGCCTGTAGTCCAGACCTGTCTCCCATTGAAAATGTGTGGCGCATTATGAAGCCTGAAATACCACAACGGAGACCCCCGGACTGTTGAACAACTTAAGCTGTACATCAAGCAAGAATGGGAAAGAATTCCACCTGAGAAGCTTAAAAAATGTGTCTCCTTAGTTCCCAAACGTTTACTGAGTGTTGTTAAAAGGAAAGGCCATGTAACACAGTGGTGAACATGCCTTTTCCCAACTACTTTGGCACGTGTTGCAGCCATGAAATTCTAAGTTAATTATTATTTGCAAAAAAAAAAATAAAGTTTATGAGTTTGAACATCAAATATGTTGTCTTTGTAGTGCATTCAATTGAATATGGGTTGAAAAGGATTTGCAAATCATTGAATTCCGTTTATATTTACATCCAACACAATTTCCCAACTCATAAGTAAACGGGGTTTGTATAATTGAAAAATATCTGTCTACAAAAAAACACATTCACCAGGTCTCATGCGCATTTTGTCCAATTAGAAGCCTAGAAAAGTAGCCAAAGCTGATTTGGTAACATTGTGAAGATAAACAAACGAACATACCTGATTATAGCACCTCTGTTGATCAATATAGTGATATATTACATAGATAGAAGTTTACTGTCATTGCAACATGTACAACGAAATGTACGATGACGTGTAATATGTATCTTTAAAAATAACACACTTAAGGGAGCCCAGGAAACAATATGTTCCTTTTGAATTTACCGGTACGTGTTTCAAGGCGCACTGACATCTGCCGCTGCACAAAACTAAAGCATTACCGGTAATTGCACTGAAATAAAAATTCTCGGCCAAAACCAAAAATTGAAAATGAAGAAACCAAAACCGAAAAACCAATAAAAATGATTCTGCCAATTATTATTCCCAACAATGCATTTATGGCTATGCCTGTGTACTAACATCGCTACAACCAAGGCATTGCAAATGGAAACAATTATATCTATCCTTTAAAGAATTAAACAATCATAAAATCTGAAAATATTTAATTACCACTGGTATTAAAACAATATAAAATACAAATAATGTAGGTACACATTCTTGTTCTTTTAAAAACAAAGCACCCAACAACATTGCGCCTTGGATCATTCGGGAACTCAAACTCGTTTGTCGGGGGTAAATGAGCACTACGAAATTTTTTTTTCCCCCAAACAAATATTCCTTTTCCTCACAATGACAGCATTTCACTTACATTTGTGTCAATTTCCCTGATATTCTGCGTTTTACATCATATTTAATTTTATTGGCCAATTATGTGACTCTGGCCGCAGTAACGTTAATGCAGAATTTAAATGACTTTACTTTTTTTTAAGTTTAGTGATTATTGATTTGGTTTACTAGCGTTGTGTCAAATAAGTAGCAACCATGGTGAGATTCCACACTTCTAATAAACGTGCTCTGCTTTCATTCATTTGCTCCTCATCTGTTTTACCGTCACAAATTCCCCTTTATCGTTTTTTCCCCCGATTATTATATTTTTATGATCCCGAGAAGCCATAATCAAAGTCTAAATTTGATTAATTGTCCAGCCGTAATTGATTATATATTGGAAATACATGGTATTTTGGGGTGTTATCCCCCTGATAATGTACACCAAAATTAACCGAAAATTGTGACCAGAAAACTGTGATAGGATTTGAACCGCAGATTTTGTGAACCGTTCCATCCCTAATTTACTCTTGAGCAAACAAAGTGCACAATCCCAACTTTAGGTAGAGTAAAGGTTAGAAATACAAAACAACAAGAAGTACAGCAACCTTTCCTTTCCTGAGTTTATCCAAGTGTAGTTATCAATAACGTTTTTTAATATTAATTTATATAAATAACGGTAATACTAACTGTCAAGAGTTTTACCGTGGTTTTAATACAGTTTATCGTTACAGCCTTAATAACAACATAAACATATTTTTCGGTTTGGCCGTTTCTCGTGCATTCTCTGATATGGTTTGCAATTATTAAATAACCATGAGTGAATCCCTCAAGGTAAAATAAACTAAATCAGGTAAAACCATGCTGTGTTTACCTGTTTGAGAACAAAGTTATTCATAATCAGCATCGGAGACAGTCCAGCGTACGAGCCTCCCATCACAGCCAGCTGCACTCCAGCCACGTCGTGGCCGATCGTGGACCTTTTTCTCCCTGTATCTTCAGAGTCCGTCCCATCAACTGCACTCAGATACCCAGAACTGGCATCTGGAAGGGACAGAAACAAGCCACATCCTCTTGTTTAACAAGTCTAATGTTACCAATACCTGTAGTAGAACATTACACTATTATGGAAACAGTGGCAGATTTAGATAAGCATCAGTGGAACGCAAGGAAAATAAACCATCAACTTAATGAGGTCCCATCGTTTATGACCGAAGTGACCTAGTACAAGACAGTCTACACGCTACACAATATGACCTAGATCTCTTTTTCTGATTGCCGCTGACCTTGTATACTTTTAGAAACAGAAATAAAAAAGTAGATGGTGCTTGAACCAAGAGCAGGTCGCATTAAGTGTTTGGTGCATCAAAAAACTTAAAGGGGTCCTATTATACAATATTTTTGTGTATTTGGGATCCCAATACGTCCCAAAAATTTGAAATCAAACCATGGAGGCATGCCGGAGATATTTACAAAACAATCTTGCCTTCTTCCAAACATGCCCCAAACAAGCCGTTTGGAATTTGAGACGATTGTGACATATTTTGCCTTAGCTTTCAGTGAGTCAGCCATTTTCATTCAATTTTAGTCCAAAATGTAGTCAACAAACAAATGTTTCTTTATCCTCTTGTTGTGGGGCACACTTGCTCGTACATGCAAAAATCTTCCGCTGTAGCATATAGTTCTAACTTATATCTGTTAGTAGAAACAATATGGAAGCATTAAAAACTACAACATGGCTGATTGGGTGGAGACTCAGTCGGAGGGGGATTGGCCTTGAGAAGAACTTTTTCAAGTAATTTAATACGGCCCACAAAATGGCGTATTCTAAAGGAACATTCAGAAAGCGACTTAAAGATGGGCTTTACAACAAAATCTATGTAACATTTTTTACCCAAGCATCACCATTACATGTTATGTCTTGCAGACCACAAGGAAGTGTTTTAAATGTAGAAAAAAAAATATCATAATATGACCCCTCTAAAGGGGAACTGCACTTTTTTTTGGAATGTTGCATATCATTCACGATCATTATGTAAAACAAGAAGACAAATGTATATTTTTTTAATGCATTTTAAACATACGTAAATAAAAGTCAGCTTAGTCAATGTGTTGTCCTCTTTCCACCCATAAAAAAACATGCAACAATACTCCATTTACATTTTGTGACTTGAATATTAGTGATATCGTTATTATAGTGCTAACGCAGACAGACTATTTAAAGCTGCGCCGTGATCACAGAGAGCTTACTAGCTTGTGTGGTAGCTATGTTGATATCATCAGCTGGTTTCTCGCCTCAGTGCTAGTTAAAGTTTATTCTTGACCATTAATAGGAGAAATATAGCCTTAGAGGAAAATCTAATTTAAAATATTTCTATGCACATACAACACTTAAGAATTTTAGCATATCAGTATGTGAAATTCAATTATGGAATGGATTAAGCAAATAAATCTAACAACACACCAATGTGATTACGTTTAAGAGACTGTTCAAACTACAAGTGTTTATTCACAAAGTACAAAGAAGAACAATTATAAATATCTTGAACCTTTTAAAAAAAAAGAGACATGGATTATTTATGTATTTAATATATTTGTTTATTTATGGTAAATGTATTTGTTTTTTCTTCACTGTTCTGTTATCCAATCAATCCACTTTATTCATATAGCACATTTAAACAACAAAAATGTTTCCAAAGTGCTGCACAACAATATTAAAAACAATATTCAAATATTATCCGTAGCTCCACCAATAACTGAATAAAAACAAAAAATAAATAGATATAAAACCAATATAAAAAAAATATGATTAAAAACGATGTTAATGGGTAAAACCAATTAAAACAGTAAATAGAAATCAAAATTTATAAAAAAAAAACACAGAGGACAACAGAGGACAGAGGACCACACAACTCACGTAGTGTTAAAAGCCAAAGAACAAAAGTGGGTCTTAAGACGAGACTTAAAACACTCCACTGTGGGAGCAGTTTGAACATGGAGGGGCAGAGTGTTCCAGAGCTTAGGGCCGAACACAGAGAAGGCCCTGTCTCCCCTGGTTTTAAGTCTGGTCTTGGGCACCACGAGCTGGAGCTGGATCTCGGACCTCAGAGGGCGTGCAGGAGTGTAAATTTTGATGAGGTCCGAGATATACTGAGGTGCCAGTCCATGTAAAGCTTTAAAAACAAACAGCAAGGTTTTAAAATCAATTCTAAAATGAACAGGGAGCCAGTGCAAACTCTGAAGAATTGGGGTTACCGGTATATGCTCGCGTTTCCTGGCCCCTGTTAAAAGTCGTGCTGCCGCGTTCTGGACTAACTGCAACCGGGAGAGAGCTTTTTGGCTAATGCCAGCATAAAGTGCATTGCAGTAGTCCAGGCGACTTGAAATAAAAGCATGCACGACTTGTTAAAAATGGTTAAAAGATAAAAACGGTTTTACCTTTACTAAAAGACGAAGATGATAAAACACGATTTTAAAACGCCATTGACTTGTTTGTCAAGTTTAAAATCGCTGTCTATAGTGATGCCAGGGCTGGTGACTTTGGGACGCACATAATTTTGCAATGGTCCCAAGTCAGTGAGGGCCAGAACAAAAACTGAAATTTCCGTTTTTCCCTCATTCATTATTAAGAAATTCTGGGCTAACCAAGCCTTGATGTCACATAGACAGTTGAGAAGGGGTGTCAGGGGGCCGTGGCCTTTTGAAATCGGCATATAAATTTGGCAGTCATCTGTTACAGAGAACAAAGGAATGGGATAAGACTGCTGTGATATGAAAAGGGGTAGGATTAAATACTCTGCTTCTACCTACTCCTTTTCGGATGTGCTGTAATGAAACAACCGGAAATATGTGATGCATTACACTGTAATTGTATAGTATGTATGTTCAAAATAAATTGAACTGAAAGAACAGAACTGAACTGAACCTCGATAGAAGGATGAAGACATAATACGACAAATTGGTCAACTTTGGTATCCAAATTGGACCTGGAAATGGCGAGAAAGACACGAAAAGACGCTTGGTTCCAGTCCCTTTTTTCTTCACGAGGATTCGGAGTAATTCTTCATCTAAACAGGAATTTATGAACATCCTAACAGTCAGAATCCCAGTGACAGCAGACATTGTACAGTAAGTGATGTTTTACTATGTTTGTTGGCTTTAATCAAGTCTGCAATGAGTAGTAATCAATTATGTTGTTGAAAAAAAATCGAATGCGATGCGTTTTTTAAATTGATGAGCCGCTGTATGCTTAAAATTACAAAAATACATAAATATTTCATGTTATTATGAACATGCCTGTTACTACATTGCATATGTTACATTACATATGTTCTTACAGTGTGTATATAAAACCTTGATGGAAGTGTTGTTTTTAAGCGCTTTATAGCCAGAATAGAGCGGCTACCATAGGCTTTATTGTAAGCAGACTGTTTATCGCATTTATTTACGAGTTAGAATCATAAAAAAATTAAAATGTGTGTGCTTATCTTACATAAGGACTGTGAGTGATAGGCAAAATTAAAAAAATATATAACCAAAAAGAGGGCTTTGCACTGGGAGACCCCTTATCAGCAATAATGAGCAGTTTTTTCATAGAAGACCTAGAAACTACCGCCAACAACACAGCACCCATACACTGCAGACCTACCTTTTGTAAAAGATACATGGATGACATTCTGGAGAAAACAAAAATGGGACACACACACAGGATCTTACAGACCATATCAATAGTATTGACAAGACAGGAAACATCAAATTCACACATGAAGAGGAAATAAACGGGACCATAACTTTTTTGGACATGGAAATCCACCGCAAAGATGACGGCAGTCAAAACATTACTGTTCACCAAAAACCGACACACACCGACCAATGTCTACTCTGGACCTCCAAACATCCCAAAGAACACAAACTATCAGTTGTGAGGACACTATGAATGGGCCAACATCATTAAAGAAGACAAGGATAGATCAAAAATGCACTCAGAAACTGCCAACATCTGACCTGGGCCATCAAAAAAGCGGAACAAGTAAAAAACAAAGAAAAGAAAACAAAGAAGAAACCCAAAGTAAAACCTGAAATAAAGAACAAAGAGGATATAACCTTACCATACATTAGGGGAATAACAGAACCAATGAAAAAAATGGTAAATGGTAAATGTGTCGTACTTGTATAGCGCTTTTCTACCTTTTTAAGGAACTCAAAGCGCTTTGACACTATTTTCCACATTTACACACTGATGGCGGGAGCTGCCATGCACGGCGCTAACCAGGCCCATCGGGAGCAAGGGTGAAGTGTCTTGCTCAAGGACACAACGGACGTGACTAGGATGGTAGAAGGTGGAGATTGAACCAGTAACCCTCAGATTGCTGGCACGGCCACTCTCCCAACTTCGCCACACAAAATAAACAAGAGTTAAACCTCACACAAAAAGAAAACATTTACTTGTGCATCCAAATCACAAAATAGAACGAGACAAGGAATGCAATGTGATTTACGAAATCCTGTGTGAATCATGCAAAAAAATCATACATCGGAGAAACGGAGGACATTCAACACAAGGAAGAAAGAACATAAGAAAGAATGTGACAACAAAGACAACTGGAAGGTTTACAAGAACCCTAAAACAAAAATCCAAACAGGAAATCTTAAAATCAGTTATATCAGATCATCGCAAAATTAATAACCACATCATGGACTGGGACAGCGCCAAAATCATCGGGACAGAAAGTAACAAATTCAAACGATGGATTAAGGAGGCGATCGAACTAGGGAAGTGGCCCAAGGAAACCATCAATCGAGATGAGGTAGCATTCATACTCTCTCGCATACCTGGGAATCCCTCCTCCATGAACTATCAAGCGGCGTAATTTTCTGATTACAAAAACATTTGAAAAGTATATGAATAAAAAGACATAATGAACCTTTTTGAGCAACATTTTTACAAAGTGCAGTTCCTCTTTAAGGTTTATTTGAACACAAAATTGACAAAAAAATAAAACCTGAGAAGCCTGAATCCTGTTCCAGGTCCTGCTTCACTGCTCCATGTCGTGCCCCCCTGGTGAACGATGGCGTCCTGTGATAGACAGATTGACTAAAACGGCTCATGATGGTCTCCTGTGTGTAGCAAAAGACACATTTGAATTGGAATGATGACGAATAACAACAGCAAGTAACTTAATTGCAGTAAACAGTGTTGTCTCATGGCGTTTGAATGTTGACGTCTTAATTCTACAGATAATTCATTGATGACGTAATAATCCAGTTATCCAGTCCAATGATTCAGACACATTTGATGATAATCCTAATCTGCTACAGGTTACTAATGACGTCAATGATTAAATCAATATACCTATAACTAATTAGGTGAATGCAATGTGAGATATACATAATGGCTACATCACAAAAATCCATGCGTGTCACGACGTCAGCTAACGTTAGCTAGCAAACGCAAACGTGATTTAAGCGAAATGTGTAGTAATTTGTCAAAGTTATCGACCACATATCAGAATAACACACTGAGGACATTGACAATGTCTGACAAAGTATAGCATGCCTTTATTTGCTTTGTTCAAAACGCATGCAGGCTAACGTTAGCATTTCGCATCGTTGGCGTGGCAACCAACCAGTGGCAGGACAATAAATGTATCTATTTCTATAAATCAGGTTGTTCACCTTACCAAGACGTTTCCGTGTTGAAAACAAATTCCCGTGAATATAGAAATATAATGTTTTTCCCACAACGTTGAAGTCCGTTATCCTGTTTTCTTCTTCAGCACGTTTGACGTCACATGTTGTTGAACGCTTCTTCTTCGTTGGTTTTCATAGCGATTGACAGTCATTCAGGAAGCTTTACTGCCACCTGCTGGTGGCTGCCAGAACAATAAATAAAAAACCCTAACTTCAATGGTCAACATTTACAATAAAACTGCTTACATGTGCCAGAAAAAAAGTGCAAAGGACTACAATTTGATAAATCTCATTTATTTATACAAAAATGATTTTGGGACATTGCTTTGGTTCATAAAATTCACTGGTCATCTTTAAGTCTGAACTAATTGTTAGGTCACATGATGCAGAATATTATTAACTCTTGCACAAAGTTTATTTAAATATTCCCTGTGTTAATTCAAAATAAACTAATATCTCACTGCACTGTACTTTGGTGCATGTCATACTACAATACTAACATTGTTTTTTTCACCAGACACTAGAGGGAGACATTTCACTTTAGTTATTAGTGAAGGCAAGTTTATAAAAAACAACCTTTTGGTCCATTTTTACTTTGCTGTTTCTATCAATAAATATAGATATTAAACATGAGTAAGAACCTTTAAATACCAAAGAAATGTACCAATTACCATACCTGATACAGTGATAACTAGTCTGTTTAGTCCTACATTGCACTTGCACTCCCAGGTGTCCAACGTGTCAGCCTTGTAACAACAAGCTTATCAGCAATTAAAACACATTTTCTGTCGAACCTTGTCATCACAAACACTGCGCTCATCACCAGACGGGCGTGTCTTCTCAACAACCCAGACGTTTGGAGTCTCTGGCTGCACACTCAGTATTGAAAGGTGAGCGAAAAGAGACTTGACGCTGCCACTGGGCTGGGAATAAATAGTGAGCCACACTGCAAAAGGGCTTTGTCGGGCTGCTGCAGTTACCTTCGAGGGATCTGGCACCTGAACGACACAATGAATAATAATAATGAGAAGTCAATTATTGGTGTTTTGAATCATTTGTACTGTGTTGGGCCTTCACCTGTCACAGTCTTTCGTTTTTTGTTTCTCCTTTCTCCTCCGTCCTTTTCCTCTTTGTCTTTTTCTAAGTGCAAAGAAACACTATAGATAAATTCTCCATGAAAAAAATCATTAGGCTCTTTAACAATATTTTTGGTATTACCTTTCAACCTTGACAACTGGGTTTTTGACTCTGAGAAACAAAATACAAGTGAACGTATCAATATCTAGGCAAGCCATAATATATTATGTTTTGATTGTCACACCTTCTCAAAGAGATGCAGTGCAAAAGCTGTATCCGAAATTCAAATGATCTGCTCTGAATGTGCTGTCAGATTCATACTAGTTGTTTGCAGTGGTGTAGAACTGTCCTGTGGTATACTGCGACTTGTCCCTATTATTTAGGCACACTGAAGTAGCTAAATAAAGTCACTAAATGAGTTCTACAACCCCAATAATAACCATACTGTTTGATACAGCTCTTGTAATGGATCTCATTTAATTGTGCAGATGCATCCAATATACAATGATGGTTTTTCTTACCTACATTCACATGTCTGATGCTCCACAAAGGTCATCTCAACATATTCCTCGCCAAGCTCTGCTGGCCTGATTTTCAACAGCTGATGAAGAAAAAAAAAGGGTGCAGATTAGCAAAATGCAAGGTGCCAGTGAGCTATAGTTCACATACCTGCATTGTCACATTAGTGGTGAGAGTGGGGTGGCACTCCAGCTTCTCGTCTCCGCAGCAGCCTGCACACCTCACCAGAGGCACACAGGCGGGGCTGTAGATGTACTCGACCTCTGACGGGTACTCTTGCACCACATCCACCAGCTTTTCGATGGTGCGACACAGGCTTCGAGCCCACACTTCTTGGAACATCAACACGGTGGGCGTGGCTTGAACAAATATACCAAGCAGTGGTAATATTAGGACGACACTACTGTCACATTCACACATGTATCACATGCTATTTGCATTGATTTTGGTGTATATGATATAAACATGTCAATCAATCAATCAATAAAATCTGTTGCTGACATTATTTCATCAAATAGTGTCCAGGGGCATTTATTTACTCAACTGCAGAGAGTGCCGGTGTTTATTGGCGGTTGAGTAGGGTGTTTTTTTTGGACAATGCAATTTAAATCAGCATTAAAGGACCTATTATATTTTGTATAATTTTTATCCTGAAAAATAATAACACCTAATCCAATCCAGCAATTCCTCATCTACTGCTGCTAATTGGTTCTGGACATGACCACCATAAATGAATGTCCGCGAAGTAGGAATCATTCATTATAAATCGAATATTTTAATAGTTATAGCATAAAAAACTGTTCAATACCTTCTAAATAATTGTTTTAATATTATGAGAGCACTCTAGACATGAAATAACACCCTTTAGTCACCTTTGCACTCTTTTAATCCAATATAGTAATGCTGCTTGAAGCGGAGCCAATCAGTGGCCACGGTGTGATCTGATTTATTTCATTTAGCTATTTCTATGCTTGAAAATGCTTAATTTAGAGACAAAATGTTGTAGAATACGCTTTGAAAATAACAAACCCCCCCCAAAATTTGCTGCTGCAATATTTTAAGCGAGATGTGGCGAGGGGCGACTATACAACAAGTCTATTGTACAGATTCCTTAATTTCACTCCTATGTATCCTATGTATCATCCTGAGAATCATCCGCGTGGGAAAGGAGGGAGATGTCTCCTGTACTTTTTCAAAAGGCAGTTTTTGTCCCCTGTACTTTTTAACATTCAACAATAATGTTACGCTTTTGAATGGAGACAAGTCAAAAACTAGCGCCAGGCGGAAAATGTAAGACTGAAGCATGTCCCTTTAGACCACTAATTTAAAACCTCATTGATTGGCCTTCTTGCCAACGTGACAAATTGACAGCATGTGGCAGCTGAATAATCAGCAATCAGATGAGATAAGAGCGAGTTGGCATCCAAAAAACAATATGAATCACGAACAAGCAAGACAAATTAAAAGTCCAAATAAGACAAGTCTCGGGCTCCACTCAAAGGTACAGTACAGTACAAAGGGGATCATTATTTGTCACGGTTTACCTGACAGATGAAACGTGATGAATTGGGGGGATGCACTATACACTTTAGATCCCAAATGGCAGCAGAGTGTTGAATATCTTAAAAATGTTTTTGTGGCAATTCCAACTTTGACAAAGCGTCAGTTGCTATTTAGAGCAGCGCTTTCCATAATTTTCAGCAGACTTCAATCTGGACAAGTCGCCAGTTCATTACAAAAAAGAAGTCGCTAGTTCATTGTAGAGCAATGGTGTGACTGTGTGTTTCACAAATATCAGTATTGGACAGTGCTCCAGTGTGCGCCCATTCAGAGGCTGCATTGAATTGTATTATGAAATATTCAAGTTCTACTCAGTATATAATAATAACTAAATAATTACTTTTGTCAGATGCTCATAAATAGTAATTATGAGCATAATAATTAATTATGAGCATATGATGAAGGTCAGTTACATTATCATGATGTGTTCAATGTGGTGCTGTAAAATAGTGGGACATTTGAATAGCCTAAATACAAAAAAGTTAAATGTTCAAATATTTGTTATTTGTTTTCATAGCAATATAGAATAAAAGACACCATAATAGCTGAAAACATCCATCCATCCATTTTCTACCGCTTATCCCTTTCGGGGTCGCGGGGGGTGCTGGAGCCTATCTTAGCTGCATTCGCGCGGAAGGCGGGGTACACCCTGGACAAGTCGCCACCTCATCACAGGGCCAACACACATAGACAGACAACATTCACACTCACATTCACACACTAGGGCCAATTTGGTGTTGCCAATCAACAGCAAAATCAAAAAGACTATTTGGAATTTCGGACCGTTTTACACTGACTTTCATATCATAACATTAACTGTGACTGTTGCAGGTGGGGAAAGGGCTTTTAGCAAACTGAAACGAGTTCACAACTATCTCAGATCCACAACAAGCCAATAGGTTAAATAGCCGTGCTAAACTTACAATTGAAAGCCAGCTAAGCCGACAGTTGGACTTCAAAGACCTTCTGATGAGACTTGCAGTGAACAAACAAGCCAATTTAAACTTTAACTTAGATTAGATGAGGCTTGTTGTTGTTTATGATATTTGCCTAAAACAACGTGTTCCATGTGTTCTTTATTTTTGCTTGCACATTTACTTTCACACTGTCTTGACTCAGGACACTTAGTTTTTTTGCATATCAGTGCTTGATTGGGAAATACAAAAAATACCCACTATACTTATTTGTTGTATGGTTAATTGGAATTGCAACTGATGAAATAATAATACAATGAAAATAAGACGACTAGTAATACATAAATTACAGAATAACACACCAACTTGTTAAGTCGCTAATTATAAAAAAGGAAACACATTGGGTCTATTACACCAGGCATAGTCAAGAACACTGAAAAAAAATTAAGTTGGCAATGAATATGGTAAAGGGGCCCACACCGATATTCTTTCAGGGGGCCCAGAATTCCTAGAAACGGCCCTGCATACAAGACATTGTTGTCTTTGAGGTATTTTTTTTCATCGTAGATTCCAACCTGGCCTGCCTTCGTCATCCAATAATCAACATGTTTTAGACCAGTGGTTCTCAACCTTTTTTCAGTGATGTACCCCCTGTGAACATTTTTTTAATTCAAGTACCCCCTAATCAGAGCAAAACATTTTTGGTTGAAAAAAAGAGATAAAGAAGTCAAATACAGCACTATGTCATCAGTTTCTGATTTATTAAATTGTATAACAGTGCAAAATATTGCTCATTTGTAGTGGTCTTTCTTGAACTATTTGGAAAAAAATATATGAAAAGAACTAAAAACTTGTTGAAAAATAAACAGTGATTCAATTACAAATAAAGATTTCTACACATAGAAGTAATCATCAACTTAAAGCATACTTGCCAACCCTCCCGGATTTTCCGGGAGACTCCCGAAATTCAGCGCCTCTCCCGAAAACCTCCCGGGACAAATTTTCTCCCGAAAATCTCCCGAAATTCAGGCGGACCTGGAGGCCACGCCCCCTCCAGCTCCATGCGGACCTGGAGGGTCCGCATGGAGCAATGTTATTGTAATATATTGAGTTGGAGGCAATAAACAGGCGAGGGGATGAAGTACGTCTCTTTACTGTAGACTTCAGAACAGACTCACACACTTGACGTCAGGTGCGCAACACCACGTAAATCGTTGGCCAACCAAAAAGTAACCCCAGTACGCTATAGCCAACATTCACCAGGAGATGGCAACAGACAAACATAAATCACTCTAATACATTCCTCCCCTTTTAGAATTGTAGAAGTTACTCAAAAGAAATAAACAACCCAACCAAAAAATGCAGCAGCTCAATTAAAAAACTGTACTTAAGCCACATTCTTTTTTTTTTTAGAACTGAACTCTTAACCCTCATTTGTAAACAATAACATGCTTATTATACAAACAGTATTTGTACATCTTTAACACAGATTTTTATACTGTCTTCAGAGATTCAGTTTTTTTGGTGGTACTCGAAACCTTTCTGGGTACCTGCGGATCACTGGTGGGGTTTTTGTTGTGGGTGATCTGGGTTCTGATGATGGCAACTCAGCAGCCCTTGAATCTGGTTCAATGATGAGACTAGTTTGTGTCTGACTCACTGATGGTCCTGATGATGGAACTGAAACAGCACTGTCCAGTTGTACTGATGGCACATTTTCTGCAACTGGTGGAGACTAGATAACTGGCAGTCTCTCCATGTTTTCTCGCCATGGTAACATGTGATCCACATGCACTGTGCGCTGTCTCTGTCCCTCTTGATAGATAGGTAGATAGATTGATATATATATATATATATATATATATATATACATACATATGAAAATACTTCACTTTCAGTGAATTCTAGCTATATATATTTTTCATTTTATTTTATTTATTTTAAAATATATATATATATATATATATACAGTATATACTGTACATATATATATATATATATATATATACATATATATATATATATATATATATATATATATATGAAATACTTGACTTGGTGAATTCGAGCTATAAATATACTCCTCCCCTCTTAGCCACGCCCCCAACCACGCCCTCGCCCCACCCCAACCACGCCCCCCACCCCCCACCTCCCGAAATCGGAGGTCTCAAGGTTGGCAAGTATGACTTAAAGTGCCCTCTTTGGGGATTGTAATAGAGATCCATCTGGATTCATGAACTTAATTCTAAACATTTCTTCACAAAAAAAGAAATCTTTAACATCAATATTCATGGAACATGTACACAAAAAATCTAGCTGTCAACACTGAATATTGCAATGTTGCATTTCTTTTCACAGTTCTTTTTGACATACATTTTAGTGAGAAACCTGAGCTTGTGCTTCACTGAGGATCTTTTAGTTGATTGACAGTTGGTGCCGTGTGGCACCATCAGGTAGGGTCAAACCATCATGGCATGGGGGAAACTCTGGATTTATGGTAATGAATGGAATAGCCGACTTGATTTGATGTTCAGTTTATGAACTTACATTAATATTTTGTTGAAGTACTATTCAATAAATATATTTATAAAGGATTTTTGAATTGTTGCTATTTTTAGAATATTAAAAAAAAATCTCACGTACCCCTTGGCATACCTTCAGTACCCCCAGGGGTACGCGTACCCCCATTTGATAACCACTGTTTTAGACCATCAAAACCAAAGCCCCAATCATCCATCTATCCATTTTCTACCGCTTATTCCCTTCGGGGTCGCCGGAGCCTATCTCAGCTACAATTGGGCGTAAGGCGGGGTACACCCCGGACAAGTCGCCACCTCATCACAGGGCCAACACAGATAGACAGACAACATTCACACTCACATTCACACACTAGGGCCAATTTTAGTGTTGCCAATCAACTTATCCACTTATCCCCAGGTGCATGTCTTTGGAAGTGGGAGGAAGCCGGAGTACCCGGAGGGAATGTTTGATGTCAATTTGATGTTACACATGTAAGAGGGATGTGTGCTATGGCTATGAGTTTTTTTCCCCTTGGCCTCAGTCTGGACCCCCTCTCCACGAGCCCAGGCTTTTTTTTTCTCACCCGTCAGCGATCCTGTACTGTCTCCCTGTAATGTTTGTCTGATTTTGAATGGGATTGTGCTGAAAATTTTAATTTCCCCTCGGGGATTAATAAAGTATTTCTGATTCTGATTCTGAATAAGCCAGAAAATGGCAAGAAGCACGTTCTACACGTTAAATAACTCACTAATGATTGTCAATGATATGGAAACAGCATAAAAACAAAGAAGCAATATTTTCTTTGGAGAATCAGGCCTCTTCTGGTAAGAAAAAAGGCAAAGGAGACAGGAAAAGTCTGCATTGATGAGTGAATGACCCCTTTAGGCAATTTTACTCCAGGCAAGAGATAAAATACATAACAAGTTTGTCCAGTTTCTCCAGATGAACTGATGCCGAATTTTTAAATACATCAGGGGAAAGATGCATTTGCTGATTACAAGTTGGGAATTGGGGCAGTAGCAGTCCTGCGCATGGTTGAAACTGTTCCCATGTGTAATTTGACTGCTACATCACATCTATTAAGCGTTCACTATGTAAAACACTTTGAAACACTAAAGAAAAGCGCAATATCAAACGTAATTCACAATTCATCGATGAATGCTGTGCAAGCAACTGGAACTAGGGACGTAACCGTGTGAACATTTCATATCCCTGTTATTGTTATCATTATTATCAATATATTGTTGAATATGCTTAAAAAGTACTTAAACATACACTAAAATATTGTAATTAAATTCTATTAAAAAACTAATAAAAAAAACCACTTTATTTTCCTTGGCAGAAGGAACAACATTTTCTTGAATCAAGTCTGGACATGGTCAGTAAGATAAAATAGTCCATTGCATGAGAAGGGAGGGAGAAGCTTTCAAAACGATCATGATTAAGGCCCGGCTGGACCAAATGATAATATAAATACATTTAATAAAGTCAAATACAAATAAGGCAACAAGAGAAGTATCCTACACTTCTCTTTTGTAAAGTAAATCTGAACAGCCGATATGGGCATCTACATCAACATATGATTTGCCTGAGAAGCTGGACAGGCCAAAAAAAAAAAAAAAAAAAAAAAGATTAAGTATTTTTATGTATGCTTGAGTGCACAAATTAAGACAAAAAATTTATAAATATGATATATTTTTAAATATTTGTTTATGCGATGTTTGGAGGCAAGGCAATTGCCTGTGTTCGTCATCAGGCAAATACACAGGTTAAATGGGCACAATTGAATAGCTCAGTTGCTCGGACAGCAATGTGTTTTTTTACACAATCTAAACTAGGGCTGCAACTAACGATTAATTTGATAATCGATTAATCTGTAGATTATTACTTTGATTAATCGATTAATAATCGGATATAAGAGACAAACTACATTTCTATCCTTTCCAGTATATTATTGAAAAAAACAGGACACTGGCACCATACTTATTTTGATTATTGTTTCTCAGCTGTTTGTACATGTTGCAGTTTATAAAAAAAAAAATAAATAAATAAATAAATAAATAAAATTGCCTCTGCGCATGCGCATAGCATAGATCCAACGAATCGATGACTAAATTAATCGGCAACTATTTTTATAATCGATTTTAATTGATTTAATCGATTAGTTGTTGCAGCCCTAATCTAAACGTGTAAAAACACATTGTTGTCTGATCAACTAAACTTGGGGTGTGACATTTGTAATGAGGCGATACGTTATTAGCTATGTTTACATTACATATTTCCACTTGGTTGATTGGAAATCCAAATGCACTGTTTAAAACCCCCCCACCAAGCTTAATCTCTAATTAGCACCAGTACTCTCTGCAGTTGAGTAAATAAACCACCTCTCTCGTTTTAAATACAATTTCTTTCCGAAAGGACCGTATCGGATTAGAATATTCTGATTGACATGTTTATACGTAGCATTTTTAATTTTATTGGGCCTTTATTTATGTAAACATGGCTATTGTGTCTTTATTCATGCTTGAATAATTTAGAAAAGTTTTACTACATTTTATCATTATACCGTTTATTGTTACATCCTTAACTGGAACCATAACAGAAAACCTTGTACCAAAGTCATATCTGTTGCCAGATGACAAACAGTTGAAAAGAGAAGGGAGGGAAGTGCCAATCATGCTAATCAGGATCAGGAGAAGTCCTGAGTTTGCGATCACACAATAGTATGACAAGCTATTGATGATAGCTTCCACTGCACATGGGAAACATGTCTGCACCAGATGGTCTGAGAAAGACAAAGTCCAGGGGCCTCATGTATAAATAGAAAATAAATTATTGGACATCAGGAAGAAGGTACAGAAGAAGATGGATGTGCATGGCCAAAAGAGACTAGCAGACCGAAGATAAAGTAGTGCTCACCAAGTTTAAAATTATAGTCGCTGCAGTGGTGACTCTAATTATCCCCAATATAAATATAATTTGTGTAATTTACAACAACATGTGTTCATACAGTAGCCTGCTCACAGACAGATTATAGTTTCTTGTGAAAATGATATAATATTTTGTTTGCGATCTTTTAAATGTTAACATGCCAGCATATATACAAAACCCAAAACCAGTGAAGTTGGCACGTTCTGTAAATCGTAAAAAAATAGAATACAACGATTTGCAAATCCTTTTCAACCTATATTCAATTAAATATGCTGCAAAGACAAGATACTTAACATTTGAACTGGTAAACTTTGTTATTTTTTGCAAATATTAGCTCATTTGGAATTTGATGCCTTCAACATGTTGAAAAAAATCTGGCACCGGTGGCAAAAAAGACTGAGAAAGTTGAGGAATGCTTATCAAACACTTATTTGGAACATCCCACAGGTGAACAGGCTAATTGGGAACATGTGGGTGCCATGATTGGGTTCAAACGCAGCTTCCATGAAATGCTCAGTCATTCACAAACAAGAATGTGGCGAGGGTCACCACTTTGTGAACAAATGCGTGAGCAAATTGTCGAACAGTTTAAGAACAACATTTCTCAACGAGCTATTGCAAGGAATGTAGAAATCACTGCACGTAAGCAGCAAGGCTGAAAACCAACATTTAATGCCTGTGACCTTCGATCAAAAAGCGACATCAGTGTGTAAACGATATCACCCCATGGGCTCAGGAACCCTTCAGAAAACCACTGTCAGTAACTGCAGTTTGTTGCTACATCTGTAAGTGCAAGTTAAAACTCTACTATGCAAAGCGAAAGCCATTTATCAACAACACCCAGAAACGCAGCCGACTTCGCTCGGCCAGAGCTCATCTAAGATGGACTGATGCAAAGTGTAAAAGTGTTCTGTGGTCTGACAATTCCACATTTCAAATTGTTTTTGAAAACTGTGGACGTTGTGTCCTTCGGACCAAAGAGGAAAAGAACCATCCGGATTGTTACAGGCGCAAAGTTCAAAAGCCAGCCTCTGTGATGGTATAGGGGTGGATTAGTGCCCAAGACATGGGTAACTTACACATCTGTGAAGGCACCATTAATGCTGAAAGGTACATACAGGTTTTGGACAAACATATGTTGCCATCCAAGCGAAGTGTTTTTCATGGACGCCCCTGCTTATTTCAGCAAGACAATGCCAAGCCACATTCAGCACGTGTTACAACAGCGTGGCTCCGTAGTAAAAGAGTGCGGGTACTAGACTGGCCTGCCTGTAGTCCAGACCTGTCTCCCATTGAAAATGTGTGGCGCATCATGAAGTGTCAAATACCACAACGGAGACCCCCGGACTGTTGAACAACTTAAGCTGTACATCAAGCAAGAATGGGAAACAATTCCACCTAAAAAGCTTACTGAGTGTTGTTAAAAGGAAAGGCGATGCAACACAGTGGTAAAAATGCCAACTGTGCCAACTTATTTGCAATGTGTTGCTGCCATCAAATTCTAGGTTAATGATTATTTGCAAAATAAAAATAAGCTTCTCAGTTCAAACATTAAATATCTTGTCTTTGCAGTCTATTCAATTGAATATAAGTTGAAAAGGATTTGCAAATCATTGTATTCTGTTTTTTGTTTTTTTTACCATTTACACAACGTGCAAACTTCACTTGTTTTGGGTTTTGTAAAAGGATACGAAAGACTTTGATTCTTGTTGGATTACTCAATGTATTATTTAAACATGGAAGAGCTACTTGCGGTAGCAGCCACGTGACATGAAGTCGGGACAATCCCCCACCGTCTCCGGTGCCATTGTGCCGCAACCGCAGGCGGCTGCAACTGTCCGCCCGACTGGCCAAGCTGTACTGGCATCACAGCAACACATTGTGACAGCAATAGGTGGCAAAATGATAGCCTAGATAAATGAATAGTCGTCCTCACAAGTATGATAATGAAGCATTAAGTGCATTGGGGAAAAAGTGAATTTTGTGTCCTTGCCTCGAAAAACAAATATTGGCAAAGCCCGATTGACCGTCTCTGTGTGTCACCAAAGTATCCATAGCATGTAGAAATGTGCGTAAGTGAAGCATGGCGTTGTCGTGAGGCAACGCACATTTCCAACATCAAGTTTAATCTTGACACATCTCATCTTTGCCTTGAAAAAGACCCTACGGCAGGTTTTTGTGCGTACACAAGCTTAATAAGTGAGGCCCCTGTTCTAGGTGAGAACACCTGCAGTCACAATACCTATTGCATGGCAAGCAGAACCAAAACCTGTATCTTGTGTGTGTGATCGCTTATTTCTTTAAAGGCCTACTGAAATGTGATTTTCTTATTCAAACGGGGATAGCAGGTCCATTCTATGTGTCATACTTGATCATTTCGCGATATTGCCATATTTTTGCTGAAAGGATTTAGTAGAGAACATCGACGATAAAGTTCGCAACTTTTGGTCGCTGATAAAAAAGCCTTGCCTGTACCGGAAGTAGCAGACAATAAGCGCGTGACGTCACAGGTTGTGGAGCTCCTCACATCTGCACATTGTTTACAATCATGGCCACCAGCAGCGAGAGCGATTCGGACCGAGAAAGCGACGATTTGCCCATTAATTTGAGCGAGGATGAAAGATTTGTGGATGAGGAAAGTGAGAGTGAAGGACTAGAGGGCAGTGGAAGTGATTCAGATAGGGAAGATGCTGTGAGAGGCGGGTGGGACCTGATATTCAGCTGGGAATGACTAAAACAGTAAATATACACAAGACATATATATACTCTATTAGCCACAACACAACCAGGCTTATATTTAATATGCCACAAATTAATCCCGCATAACAAACACCTCCCCCCTCCCGTCCATATAACCCGCCAATACAACTCAAACACTTGCACAACACACTCAATCCCACAGCCCAAAGTACCATTCACCTCCCCAAAGTTCATACAGCACATATATTTCCCCAAAGTCCCCAAAGTTACGTACGTGACATGCACATAGCGGCACGCACGTACGGGCAAGCGATCAAATGTTTGGAAGCCACAGCTGCATGTGTACTCACGGTACCGCGTCTGCGTATCCAACTCAAAGTTCTCCTGGTAAGAGTCTCTGTTGTCCCAGTTCTCCACAGGCCAATGGTAAAGCATGACTGTCATCTTCCGGGAATGTAAACAATGAAACACCGGCTGTGTTTGTGCTGTTGCAGTCGGCCGCAATACACCGCTTCCCACCTACAGCTTTCTTCTTTGCTGTCTCCATTGTTCATTGAACAAATTGCAAAAGATTCACCAACACAGATGTCCAGAATACTGTGGAATTTTGCAATGAAAACAGACGACTTAATAGCTGGCCACCATGCTGTCCCAAAATGTCCTCTACAATCCGTGACGTCACGCGCTGACGTCATCATACCGAGACGTTTTCAGCAGGATATTTCGCGCAAAATTTAAAATTGCACTTTAGTCAGCTAACCCGGCCGTATTGGCATGTGTTGCAATGTTAAAATTTCATCATTGATGTATAAACTATCAGACTGCGTGGTCGGTAGTAGTGGGTTTCAGTAGACCTTTAACGTTGCCATCACCAATGACTGGACAAAGTACAAGTCTAACAAGAAAGTGTAACCCACAAGCAAAGAACAATGAACAGTTCCTGGGCTATAAGATGCATCTGGAAAAAGACCTGTTGAATTACCAAGAATTTGACCACAATAGCAAGAGAGTGGAAGAAGCGAAGAAAACAATGAAACACCGTTCGAAAAGAAAATTCATGATCAGACGCATATTGTTTAGAAAATACAGTATATCCTGTACTGGAGGCACATACCAAAGATGGTAGACTGCAACTATGCACACAGGTGGTGAAATTAAGGTTGCAAGGGCAAAACAAGATGTTGCACAAGATGCAAGATGTTCTGTCGCATAACACAGAAGAACAACAACTACTTACTGAAATACCACAGATTTGCTGAAAAACCTCAAAAAGAAAAATATTTTAATAAAATCTATATTTTTAATTTTTAGCCTTAGAGAGGAAGGAATCACAGACGCAAAACAATGCTTTTGATTAATACTACAGTGGACATTCTGTGATATCTAAAAAAATATTTAAAATGCTGAGTTTATGTTGTAGCCCCAAACGCAGACAAAAAATATGAAATATAGTTTTTCCCTCTGTTTTCACATACGGTTATACAAACAAACACAAATACACAATATACAAATATTACTATAGTATAGTAAACCTTATAAATGGATACATATCCTTAAGTGAATGACAATACATATCACATTGTGAATCAGTTAATACAGTATTCATATTAAAAAGTCCATATTATTGTAGCTGGATATTGTGACAATTTACAGGAAATTTAATATAAAAATCATAATAAATAAATAATGAATTAAATTAACGCTGTAAAACTGTGAAAGCTGTCAAATGTGACAAACAGTGATATCAGATGTAATAATTTTTTGACATTTTGTAAAGAAAATGTGAACATGTGACGCATCATTTTGAAACTGTATATATGTTCAAATAAAACCAATCTGAAAACAAACAAAAAAAATTGTATCTTGATAATTTTTTCCAGATTGCAAAGCATCTGGTAATTAATTGAGGACTGACACTTTTTAGAGCGCTGGCCAGTATATGGTAAACACTATCGGAGGATTACATGTATAAATAATGCACATATTTCAGAAGAACAACAACTACTTACTGAAATACCACAGATTTGCTGAAAAACCTCAAAAAGAAAAATATTTTAATAAAATCTATATTTTTAATTTTTAGCCTTAGAGAGGAAGGAATCACAGACGCAAAACAATGCTTTTGATTAATACTACAGTGGACATTCTGTGATATCTAAAAAAATATTTAAAATGCTGAGTTTATGTTGTAGCCCCAAATGCAGACAAAAAATATGAAATATAGTTTTTCCCTCTGTTTTCACATACGGTTATACAAACAAACACAAATACACAATATACAAATATTACTATAGTATAGTAAACCTTATAAATGGATACATATCCTTAAGTGAATGACAATACATATCACATTGTGAATCAGTTAATACAGTATTCATATTAAAAAGTCCATATTATTGTAGCTGGATATTGTGACAATTTACAGGAAATTTAATATAAAAATCATAATAAATAAATAATGAATTAAATTAACGCTGTAAAACTGTGAAAGCTGTCAAATGTGACAAACAGTGATATCAGATGTAATAATTTTTTGACATTTTGTAAAGAAAATGTGAACATGTGACGCATCATTTTGAAACTGTATATATGTTCAAATAAAACCAATCTGAAAACAAACAAAAAAAATTGTATCTTGATAATTTTTTCCAGATTGCAAAGCATCTGGTAATTAATTGAGGACTGACACTTTTTAGAGCGCTGGCCAGTATATGGTAAACACTATCGGAGGATTACATGTATAAATAATGCACATATTTCAGTTTTCTTATTGCATTTTAAAAGCACAATATTGAATTATGTTTTTTGGTCATTAATGACCAGTTTTTGTGATACACTGTTTTCATTAGGAGGCAGTTTACAGTGCATTAAGATTTTCTGTGAGGTTAAAGTGCATGAAAGTATCCTACTTGCACAGTCACAGCAGGGAGTGGAATAGGAACTAATATGGTTGACCAAACAGAGAAGAAGAGAAAACAAACACTAAAAAACATGGCCATGAACGGAGCCTCACCGGAGCCGAGCTGCCCCGCGGGCACCGCTGGGACTGTTGTGACCTCTCAGGGCACGGAATGGAGCCTGACACCACAACAGCTGTTTATAAAAGACAGACATGGTGGGAGGGAAAGGCTGGGGAAGCATCCAGAGAAGACCACGGGGTCATCAACTTTAATGTTGAACAGTGCAAAAGCTGGCTACTTTCCTTTTTTTGCACTCTGTGCTCTTTCATTTCTGCATGTTCTCTCATAATTATACAAGCTGTGGCCATATGAAGAGGGTAAGAAATTAAGATTATTCATTAACTGCAACATCACTTACTACCACTAAGTCACATGAATAAATCAAACTGTATATTCATGCACGCTGCGCTAAAATGAATGAGTCATTTGATCACTGATGATTGGATCCATTTATAATGTTTATGGCTGGTCGTCATATCAAGACGCAGTGGACACTTCATTAGGTACACAATGTTATTAAAAACAACATTAATGATTAATGATTATTAACCAATAAATGATTAAGGCCAAGTTGAAAACGATTAAAAATTTACAAGAAATAAGTTAATTGCGGTGATTAAAAGTGTATGGGCCTTGATTTGGATATATAAAATAATATAAATAAAACTGAAAATAAAACAGTCCATTATCTGCAATTATAATTGCCTTTAATTGACAAAAAAAAATCACATTAGCAAGGAAATGTTTTTTAGGACGTAATCAATCGTCTCCTTTTGTATTAACTTTGTCCTAAAAACATAAAAAAGATCAACTAAACAAACAAATATGTCACCAAAAATGTATTGGTCCATAGAACATTTATTTTATATTTAGATAATAAATGAAAAAAATGAGCAAAATGATTCTCACCATCTTTATCAAAGTGCCGGCACGTGAAACTTTTTTTTGACCAAATGGTGACTTATCTTGCAGTCAGACTCAATAAAACATTTGTATGTGCGTACAATACTTAAAACCTTTAGTATATCATTATGTGGAATTAAATTATGAAATAGATTAAGTGAAGAAGTCAAACAATGGACAAATATGATCCAGTTTAAGAAACGGTTTAAACTCACAGTGCAAGAAAGAAGAATCTAGATATACATCTTGAACTTGATAAATAAAGCACAATGTAATCATCTATTACATATTCAGAAAATTATGTGAATTATGATTTATTTATTCATGTAAACTTTATTGATTTATTTATGTAAACGTTACTGATTTATTTATTGACTAATTGGTTGTTTGTGTTGAACATTGAGTACAGGAACTAAACAATTGTGTGCCTGTTTGCTAAAAAACGGAAAAGGTGTAGGAGTAAATAAGCTCTGCTTTTTCCTACGCCTTTTCTGACATGTAGAAGTGTGAAATACATGTTTAATCGCATACACTGAACAAAAATATAAACACAACACTCTTGTTTTTGCTCCAATTGTTCATGAGTTGAACTCAAAGATTTAAAACTTATACTGTATACCCAAAAACGGTTTGTCTAAATATTGTTCACAATTCTGTCTAAATCTGTGTTAGTGAGAATTTCCTCTTTGACAAGATAATATATCCCACTTCACAGGTGTGGCATATCAAGATGCTGATTAAAAAGCATGATTATTGCACAAGTGTGCCTTAGGCTGCCAACAGTGAAAGGCCTACCCTGAAATGTGCAGTGTTATCACACAACACAATGCCACAAATGTTGCAAGTTTTGAAAGACCATGCAGTCGGCATGCTTACTGCAGGAATGTCCACCAGAGCTGTTGGCCGTGAATTAAATGTTAATTTCTCTACCATAAGCCGTCTCCAAAGTCGTTTCAGAGAATTTGGCAGTACATCCAACCGGCCTCACAGCCGAAGACCACGTGTAACCACACCGGCCCAGGATCTCTAAATCTAGCGGGTACATCTCCATGATCATCTGAGACTAGCCACCCGGACAACTGCTGCAACAATTGGTTTGCATAACCAGAGAATATACTGCACAAACTGTGAGAAACTGTCTCAGGGAAGTTCAACTGCATGCTCGTCGTCCTCAACGTGGTCTCGACCTGGCTGAGTAGGCAAATGCTCACATTCGATGGCGTGTGGCACAGAGAGGTGATACAAAACTGCACATTTCAGAGTGGCCTTTTATTGTGGGCAGCCTAAGGCACACCTGTGCAGTAATCATGTGGTTTATTCAGCCACACCTGTGAGGTGGGATGGATTATCTTGGCAAAGAAGAAATGCTCACTAACACAGATTTAGACAGAATTGTGAACAATATTATATATTTAGTGCATATTGTAAAAGTTTTAGATCTTCGAGCTCAACTCATGAAAATGGGAGCAAAAACAACAGGGTTGCGATTATATTTTTGTTCAGTATATTTACATGTGATGGACCATATTATATTTATTTGCTTGTTAGAAAGACATGAACACCAAACCAAATCAATAAAAGCACAGAGATTCAGTCACCAATGCACGTGGTTCTTTGTTTGGGCACTCAAATCCGCAGACAAGCAAATAGATTACATAGCTTTACAAGCAAATATTGGCTGTATGACAACCATGGCAAAATGTTGGCATACATTTTCCATGAAAACTGAATCCTATGAAAAGTAAAGCATACACAAACCGAGGTACCACTGTAAAGATCTTTAAATAAAGGGTTTTCTTATACTCAGGGTTGTCTTCTATCCAGGTCAATACAATATGACAAAATACAAACAAACCAAAATACTCACCATTAGTTGTGCTGTTGACACTAGACATGGGTAGGCTCTGCGAAAGACAATACATATTGTTATGAATGAATAAAAGAAGTCAAGCTATAATACAAATTGTCCCCTCTTGCTTATTGTGTCTAACTGTTTGCATTCACAAACCGCCCACAAATATTATTGTAGTATAGTAAACCGTATAAATGGATACATATCCTTAAATGAATGACAATACATATCATTGTGAATCAGGTAATATTTATATTAAAAAAGACCATATTATTGTAGCTGGATATTGTGACAATTTACAGGAAATTTAAGTGCGGGTCATAATAAATAAATAATGAATTAAAACTCTGTTAAAACTGTTAAAGCCCTGTGGTGTAAAACTGCTTACATAAATAATTGATTTCCCCTTTCAGGGATCCTCTTACTTATTTATGTTCCCAGCATTATACCATAAACAATTATCATTTTTCATTTGCTTGAGAAAAACAAGGATTCTCCGCCTGTCGCCATCCCGGGCAGAGAAATCTGTGTTGGATAAAACATTCTTTCTGTGGGCGGGCTAACCATCTTTCATTATTACTCTCCTGCTTGCATTTTACTGTAAGTGCTCATTTATACAATTACATAACAGCAAGCAGACAGACAATGTATTTCCTTGATGATAGAAACAAAGACAGCTGCTCTTTACACCATCTGTCCAAGATGCATCCTCTTCCTGTTATGGAGCAAAGTGAATCCGAGGATAGCATCTGTCAGCATCGTGCATTTTTCTAAAACAATGTGATTTAGGGGGAATGTCCTGCTGCCAAAGCGCTGTCCTTCACATTGTTAAACCGCTGACAGTGTCTTGTACTGGTGTCAGCGAGACAGCTCGCAGGCAGGTCTGTTTATCTACCACTGATCTGTGACAGACATTTTTCTAGGAGCTGGACAAAAGTGTCTAGGCAACCACTTAGCCTTACTACTTCCATGTTGAAAGAGCAGTTCAAGCGTTTAAGTCAAAACGTTTGTTTACCAGCATGCGTTCACCCAGTCGGGCTGTGCGGAGCTTCAATTATTGTGAAAAGTCTACTCTGCAGTGCCAGTCTGGTAGCTTAAACCCGCTCTAGTGCCAATTAGCATATGAGCTGGAAGGTTTTTTTATGTGCTTTAGGTGTGAATTCTCCACATCACAAGGACTTTTTGGCTCTTACAAACTGTTGAGGTGGGGAGGAATTTCCAGATTGAGTCATGGCAAAGAAGCAGCTTTGACAGCTCCTGCAGCTGAGAGGAGCTGCAGGTTATGAAGGTTACATGATGATCCTCACGAAGACGTTCCCTCCTCCTTACTGTATATCTCTGACTAATTGGGAGTGGGAGTTTGTTTAGGAGACATGGAACTTATGAGTAAAAGCGAAACACTTTTTCTTGCATCACTCCAGTGTGAAATTTCTCAAGGGAGCTCCCAACACTAATGTCCACCTAATTATCTAAAATATTTGACCTTCTTAACTTTACATGTACAACATGAGCGAGAGAGAGAGAGAGAGAGAGAGAGAGAGAGAGAGAGAGAGAGAGAGAGAGAGACATTTGGGATTTGGTAAGTTTACCCACTTACAAGAGTACCGTCATTTTAATGCAGGGGTGTCCAAACTACGGCCCGCGGGCCACACTTGGCCCGTCATGAGTTCAACAAAGCATCGCACCGCAGAGTGGTTTCAAATTAATCTTAAATACCAGGCAGTGTCTGAATGCTATACATTTGCTGCCATCTTGTGGACAATGTTAGTAAAATAGATCAATCATTCTTGAAAGTACTTTGAAATAATAGCACAGTATTTACTTAAATGACACAATCCAAACAATTTTCCATAGTCAAAAAAAATAAATCCAACTAATATAAAGGTCAACACACATGGTCACAAATAACACAACCTACTCGATGAACATTGTGGATATTATGGAAAACGCCAAACACCACTAAAAAAAAAAAAAAATACACCCATATTAGAGTGCATGATGGAGAAAATGTAAAACACTCTCTCCACACTTATCCATGTTTGAAGTAGGGCTGCAACAACTAATCAATTAAATCGATTATAAAAATAGTTGGCGATTAATTTAGTCATCGATTCGTTGGATCTATGCTATGCCCATGCGCAGAGGCAATTTTTTAATTTTTTTTATAAACCTTTATTTATAAACTGCAACATGTACAAACAGCTGAGAAACAATAATCAAAATAAGTATGGTGCCAGTATGCTGTTTTTTTTTCAATAAAATACTGGAAAGGATATAAATGTAGTTTGTCTCTTTTATCCGATTATTAATCGATTAATCGAAGTAATAATCGACACATTGATCGATTATCAAATTAATCGTTAGTTGCAGCCCTAGCTTGAAGCATTTCATATATTATATATATATATATATATATATATACATACACATTTATTTATATATATATATATATATATATATATATATATATATATATATATATATATATATATATATATATATATATAAATAAATAAATAAATGTGTATATAAATATATACATATATATATAAATATATATATATATATATATATATGCTGTGTATATATGGTATATATGTATATATATATAGTTACTTTACATGCAGTTGGCCAAATTATTTTAGCCCAATGTCAAAAGGTTTGGATACCCCTGTTTTAATGGTATATTTACTGTAATTAAGGGACATAACATAAAATAATTGTAAATAAAGATTAAACAAATGTATATATACAAAAAATATATACATCTACACACACACTATATATATATATATATATATATATATATATATATATATATATATATATATATATATATATATATATATATATATATATATATGTGTCTTTGTATTTTGTTGTGTTTAAGCACTGTTTTGGACAGTAATAGGATAGGATAGACTTTATTTATCACACAATGGGTAAAAATTTGGTTGCGGTGAAGATTCAAAAAGTCTGAGAAAATAAGGTAAATACACATGAAAACAAGAACCAAACATTAATGAACACAAAGGACATAAAACACACAAAAAAAGCACAGAGCTGAAGCAACCAGCTGCCACTTCAGCGGCGCCATTTCTACATACAGTTACTTAAGTAAAATACGAGGGGAAAAAAAAGAGCAACAAATAAAACATATTGTGCACATACGATTGCAACATCCATAAAATCAGATAGTGATGCTAAAACACTGTGTATTACATTTGTTTTCCAACTCAAACTTTTTTTTTTCTGGTTACCAAATTTTTCGGATTGTAAGTCGCTCCGGAGTATACGTCGCACCTGCCGAAAATGCATCATAAAGAAGGAAAAAAACATATACGTCGCACTCGAGTATATAAATCACATTTTTGGGGGAAATTTATTTGATAAAATCCAACACCAAGAATAGACATTTGAAAGCCAATTTAAAATAAATAAAGAATAGTGAACAACAGGCTGAATAAGTGTACGTTATATGACGCACAAATAACCAACTGAGAACATGTCTGGTATGTTAACGCAACACATCATGGCAAGAGTCATTCAAATAACTATAACGTATAGAACATGCTATACATTTACCAAACAATCTGTCACTCCTGATCGATAAATCCGATGAAATCTTCCTCCTCGTTGTCGCTCCTGGTATGCGCCGCTAGCGTCCATTCTTTCTGCTGCTCGATCGCCGTTTTCTGCTGCATATTTCACTACGTCCAGCTTGTAATCTGCAGTATATGATTTCCTTTTCGGTGCCATTTTTGTTCAGCCCTTCTCAGTTTTTATAAGTTACCGCCAATGTAGAAATGATCCATTTTAATAGCTACGGCAGTAGCATATAGCATATAGCAGTTAGCATCCCATGACCCACAATGCACTTCTGCCATGACCGTCCCCCGCCGAATTGTTGTTGGTTGACGTGTGTGTGACGATTGCTGACATTTTGCTTCGTCTCTTCCGTGAATGAGATAAATAATATTATTTGATATTTTACGGTAATGTGTTAATAATTTCACACATAAATCGCTCCGGAGTATAAGTCGCACCCACGGCGAAACTATGAAAAAAACTGCGACTTATAATCCGAAAAATATGGTAGTAGAATTTGGCTTAAAAACATAATCATGTTCGTGCAAGTGAAGCTTTAAGCGTGACCACCCAGGATGCAGAGACGGCAGGCGTTGCGCAGTGCAAAAAATTAATTATTGAGAGAAAATGAAAACCTATGTAGCCTGGAAGTGCACAAAAAGGTCTACACTTGCCAAGGTTGCAACAAACAAACAATGACCAAGCCCTGTCCAGATGGACAGGGGCAGGTATAGGAAGAAACCTGATTTTGTAACCAGGGACAGGTGTGTCCTAATTTGCAACCAGGTATTTATAGGTAAGGGAGGCAACACTCATGTCAGAGGTGAAGTGACAGGAAATGAACACATACAGGAAGCAGAGACAAGAAAACAAGAGCACTGGAACTCAAT